>NC_043750.1:24587679-24777679 GCF_902148845.1 Salarias fasciatus | reverse complement strand
AGCAGTTGTTCTGAGATTGGAAAACATGACAGTTTTTACAAAAACAGAATCCTTTCTTTTTTTCTGTTTGGAAGAAAAATATTCATCAAACAGATGAAGGAATTGCAGAAGCATTAACTGATTAAATGATTAAGATGAACATCAACACTTTTTTTTAAGAATATTTATTGTTACTGTGAATCTCTCAAGGTTTCTTTCTCAAAATATGCTCATGAAAATACATTTTATGGATTGTGAAGTGAATTATTTTACTGATAACAATCATTTTTTTCTAAACAGGGAAAAATCTGAGAACTGTCAAACTGTAAACGTTCAACTTGGGAAACTACAGTGAAGCCCAGAGATGAAACGTCCACAGCATTTGTGCATAAAGAAATGTCTTTATGCACAAATGTATTGGAAAGGATTCCCAGCATATCACTGCAACCCTGCACACTACCAGCCAGTTTAACATAACACACGTAGATTTTTTTCCCCTCTTAATTTATGAAGAGAAAGTAATTGTAAAATGAAATAGCTGGAGGGTAAAACTAGTGATTATCTTAATAGAACATGAATTTTTTTAAAGTGTAACAAAGCAAATTAAGATAAGAAGTTATAGTGTAAAACCATAAGTGTAACAGATTACTCCAATGATAAGAGTGTCTCACTAGCACAGGAAGAGTTAAAATATGTTGCTGCCTTGAAATTCCAACAGCCATTAGCAATATCTTATAATGTAAAAAAAACAAAGCAAAAAAAACTTGGAAATCTAATTTGAAACTGAAAATTACCACTTGCCTTGAGACAAGCGGTAATTTTCTGCCGTGCTTTCCTATTACTATTTCCCACCCCAACTCTAAACCCAATAACTTCTAACTACGCAAACATTGTTGACGTTTGATTTTACAGGTTTAAACTTTTATTTTCTCTCTGTCTCCCTCTGTGTAACTGCTGCCATCAAACCTACTTTTCAGATTTCCAGATTCAGCAGTCGGCTGAAAATCGCTCCAAACCCTGTTTTGGTTTCTTCCTGCTCCGACACACCTGGTTTAGATAAGTACTTTGTTATCTGCAGAGCGTAGTACAATGCATTCATCTCAATCATGTGAGCGCCAGGGAGGCAAACGTTCTGCTCTCTTTTGTGCATGCAATGTTTCAGATCACAAACTACAGAGATCTTTTTGAATGCTTCAAAATCAATGTATATTTTTAGAGATTTAATGCAGACATTTGGAACAGAATACCTGATCGGGAACATGCACAGAAAAACGATCAAAGTAGATTTATTATTAGTACTATTTTTTTTTTCACTGTGAGATTTCTTTTTCTTATTTTAAATATATGGGAGGAAGTTTAATTGACGAAAATGACTGTTATTGCAAAAGCCAAGGTCACAGGTTTGAATCGCCATAATAATAAAAGTCTTCAAGTAGATGTGTGATTTGTTGATTTGCCAATATCACAGGTGTCCAAAACCATGGCCCGCGGTCCAACTGTGGTCCATTTTTCTTGGGTGGCAGCAAGGTCAAAAATATATGGGGATGTGGCCTCCGCATGAGTTGTGTGTGAATTTTGAACAGTAAGGCTAGCTCAAGAGTTATTCAAGGCTGCTGAGTAATACAAAAAAAAGCAACTTCCTAAATAAAAACATTGTCAAATCACATTGCTTTACCTGACCACTATTTTGGAAGGTGCCCTGACAGCTCTGAGTTAGCTTTCTAACAAAACAAAGCTCAGCGAAAGTAAAAATCTTGCTGCTGCTGACCAAAATGTCAGAAACTGAAGAAAAGCAGGATTTCAAACTGGTGCAGAAAAGTCCACTGATCCATTTATGGGTGCCTCTGTGATATTTGTGTTGTTTCTGATATTTGTAGCCCTCCCGGTAAAAGTTCAGACCTACATAGAGCATTTATTCTATTAAACATACAAATATTTAGTTGTTGGGGACCAAAACTGAGGTGAAGAAAAAGGATGATAAATGGCAAGAGTTGTATGAAGCTCCAACGGTGTTTAATGACACTCTGTACTCTGACTCTAATCTGCCAGCATGAGCTATGAGTGGCTGAAGTCAAGGTAAAATCCCTTGCTGTCACTGACATTCAGTATACATATTGCAGGCTTGATAATGAGATTTAGCTGCTGTAGGGGGTGTTTAGGCTCTCATCTGTCCTTTATGCAGGTTTGTGTCAGCGCTGTCTTCTTTCTCTGCTATGTGACCTCCAAATGGTCCAAAATAAATGAGTGTAAGGACTGCACAACCGGCCGTGGACACGGACGTTTAATAAGGCTGTCCAGACGAGAACGGAGGTCTTTTCAGCCTGTTTGAAATGAAGAGGACTGAGCAGAAAAGTTGAAGTTCAGAGGGAGCTTTGGAAGGAATCAAAGTACAAAATATCCTTGTTTGTGACTCAGAGAGAGGAAGCAGATCATTGACCTGGCTGTGCTCCGCAGGTACAGGGACACACTGATCTTGAGCCAGATTACTGTCGAAAGGAAGGAGGATATTTTTCAGGGATTTCAAAACATGATCGGGCTATATTGTGAGAGCAGGTCCTTAAAGATTCGAAAGATTTCAAGTCCTATTTCTCTGTGGAGGTCATTAAGAAAGCTTATTAGAGGAAAGGGCACAATTTTCATTTCAGCTTTGGGGGAGATATCTTCTGGGAACTGCTCAAGTCACTACAATTATATTCTTCTCCACCAAGTGCAGAGTGCTCTTAATGGTGTACTCTTCATGTAGATAATACACCACGAAAAACTCTGCGTCTGGCACTAAACATGACATATTGACCTGAACAGTGAGCCGAGAATGGAAGCTGTGCCTCTGCTGTAGTATTAAAAGAATGTGCTTACAGATCTGTGGTTAAAGCACAACTCCATAATAATAGCTTTCACGTCTTCTTTGCAAACAATGTATGGATAAATGACTTCATTTAACAGCTGAAGTAATTTTTCACTGTATTGAATTAGCTGAAATGGTTTTAAATCACAAACTTGTTGAAATCGTGAATTACAAAGACTTTCATTTCTTGTGGACTGTTGAGTATTATATACTCTCTTCTTTCACATTCAATGACAATGAGACATTTCATCTGCACTTTGCTAGCCTAGATCTGTGGGCTTTTAAATATAATGGAGTCCAAATTCAGTTCAACGTAACAGCGGCTGTACTTGTGCACAGATTTGTGTTGTTCTCCACCTGCGCAGAGGCGATAACATACATGTGAGGACACTGGACCTCAGTCTCATTCTGTCAGATTCTCTTTCCTCATACGTCTGAGGGGAGGTGAGATGGTAAAGGACACTCTATAGAGGTTAATTGAGGGGATAAATGATTTATATGAAAAATTAAGGATGGCAAGTCCAGTCCTCTTTCCTCCTCACACATTACACCTGTGGTAAGTGGAAGGTGTGGGGGCGGATTAGATTCAACTTGACATGCTGTTGTGCTCAGAGGAAAGGTTGTGAATGTTTCAAGTCTATCTCTATACACCAGTCTGAATGCTGTTTATACACTGAAAGAAAGTGATTGTGGCACTATTGTCCTTACCCAACACTAAAAAGAGATTCTAGTGTTGGGTAAGCGTCCTGACAGCAGCCTCGCTCCAGGCGATCTATGAGCCATGACTGTGCTGAATGTTAGCTTTTAAACAAATAAACATAACAAATATCATTTATTTTACATATTCAGCACATTGCATTGACATTGGTCTTCTTCTCATCACCCTCCCTTTAGGCCTGCCTCCGAAGCCACTCCACTGAAAAAAACATGCTTGAGCACATGACACCAGTGTGAACAGGACCAGTATCCTTCAACCTCCTGCCGTGCTCACATGTAAGAAGGCATCTAAAATTCATCCAACATCATCTGTTCTTTAAAACTACAGCAAAACGGGCCAATCCTGTCGACTCCGGAGATGTTTCTCTCCTGTTGAAAAGCCATTCTGATCTCACCCTCAGTTTGACCTCTTGCGTCATCTACAGTCCTTCTGTTGAAGCCATTGCCTACTCTCTCTTCTTTGTTGAGGAGTTGTAGGCAGAAGTGAAGCTGCGAATGTTTGAAATTAGCCCACCGGGCTAAGATGTGACTTTAGCTGTCACACGCAGTCTTGAGTTCAATAGTACACATCAAGGGTCCTTCCGGTTTGCTGCCTGGGTGCAGGGGTGGTTTTAAAAAAGCAGTCTGAAATACATTACCTACTGCAGCTTTAAGTCATTTAACAGCAGGGGCATGGAGAGCTCTTTCAGCGTGTACATATTGCTGTAAGACAGACCTGAGAATATATAACTCTCGGCTACCATATATACACTCAATGAATTTTTGAGCGATTTCTGGCATATCACTGTTGGTGACGTGGACACGAAACGTGGTTCTCGATTTCAAACCGAAAGCAGATTTTAACGCCATTTAAAGACGGCATACATTCAAAAAGCTCACAATGTGCAGCATGTCACTGATCACGGGTTGTTGCAGTGGAGGTAACAGGTGGCAACATTTCTAGCACGGATTTAGGTAAAAAACATGAATTTGTTTGTTAAGAGAAAAGTCTGCAGATGGTGACACCGGGCAAATCTGCACAGTCATTATCCAAATTTTGGTCAGACCCATCCTTTAACTGGGAGCACACTGAATCTCCATTTCCATCAACACGCACAAACACACACACACACACACACACACAGTTGGGGTCTGTGCATTTTCACACCTGTGGTCTCCCCAGGGCCCGTTTTTAAACCAAATTTGCTGAATGCAAGCTGTGATTTACAAAATGTGATAATTTTCTCGAGCATTAAATTTGACACGTTTAACTAATCAAAACAAAAGCCTTATTTCTGACCCCTCCGTGAGCATGCAAAAAGCCCTGTAGTGCTCCTTTGTAATTTGGGAGCAATAAGCATTTGTGAAATGTGGCGCTGGCATCATTTGTGTTTGCAGCGCTTAAAAATCACTTTGGCAAAATGAGCCTCTAAAAGCCGTTGTTATTGAATTCAAATTATTTTTTTCCAAGTTTACAAAATTCGGGTGATCCAAACTGCCCTATCTGAACATCGAAAACGAGTCCCATTACTCCTTCAAGCGATTCGAATGCTCTTTCTTTCGAAGCGCATTTGGGCCTTCAGCTTCCCTGACCACAGTCACTCCTGAGCTCAGACCCAGGAGGAACCGCCGTGAAACTGGTCTGACCACGGAGCAGCGAACCGATACTTTCCCCTTGCACAAATAACACAGGAGCCCAGGGAATGACTTAATCCTGTGTAAATTGTGTTTGTGGAATTATAAAGGCTTATCCGTGTTTTCCCCGAGGCTTCCTGGCAGAGGTGCTGGAGGAGAGTGGGGGGCCGGGTCACCGCTTTAGCTCCTCAGTCCTTTCGTCGTCAGAGTGAGAAATCTGTGCTCGCTCGTGTGAGGCCACATCCCTGTGATCCTGCAGAGATCTAAAAGAACGAAGGTTTCCTGGGGAAGTTGCAGGAAGAAAGTTGTCTGATATGCTGTGACCTGCATACATGTGTGTGAAAAACTAACTTTAAAGAAATCAAACATCGAAGGTAGCATTTATTCTGCCTGACTTCTTTAAAAAGAATAAAAGATAACTTTCCATTATTAAACTGTTCATGCATATTCAGGGACATAAATTATAGGTTCATTGTATGGAAAGGCTGCAATCATAAATCAACAATTAGTTATTTAAGGGTTGATGTATAAGACTTAAAGGGCTGCAGACTGCAACAGTCATGCTGCGTTTCATTGTCTACTATTTCTCCATAATACTCAAAGAGCAAACGTTTGTCAAGATCTCAAAAAACCTTCCCTGGATTATAATAGAAAGATCTCTAATCTAAAACTAAGTGAGGTACCTTATGACTGAGTAAAAGGTTTCATTTGCCACAGATTTATTATAATTTTGGTATTTATTGATGCTGTGGCTTTGTCTCACAGTGACAGAGCTAAACTGTCCTTTTGAGGGTCCATCTCCTAATTCCTCCAATACTTTCATTGTTGTGATTTGAGGGTTCTTTGAGCGTTTGGAGAATTTTCCGACTATCAACAATGCCTGCCCATACATCCCATCCCAGAGACTGGTCCCAGGCGTAACCAAGTGGGACGCTCTGTGATACCTTATCTTCCATACAGGCCTCGATTTGACACTTTCAGACCTCTATCTGTATGGATTGATGAAAGACTGCCTCCATAGTGTCAAACTCAAAGACCTGGCTAAAGACAGATAAGCGTTAAGATAAGCATCAAGAGGCAGTCCCCTGAGCTCAGGCAGGCATATTTCAATATCTCATCCAGTGGCTCAGAAGCCATGCCACCTCTCTTATACAAGACATACAAGATTTATTGGATCTTTCCGTGGGTTTTGGTAAAAGGCATGACTGTGAAACTGCGTAATTTTGTTCATTGCATCTTATAAATGTCCCAAAATTTCCATAAAATGGGTGCAGCTTGTGTGGATACAACAGCTTCCAGATTAGTTCTAAGACAATGTTGTTCTGAGCTCTGCGGTGGTTGATAGCAGTCCACCTTTAATTACTCAGTGGGGTTTCGTCTCTCAAGGTAAAACAAGGCTTTTGTGCAGCGCTGATGCTTAAATTATGTATTCAGACTGCATAAGTGAGTATCACAATGCAGCAGCATAGAGTTGATCTCTTTATTTTTAGTTCTTGGCCCTCCTGACCTCAAAGACCGCCAACCTATTGAAGACAGGCAGACCCGGAAAGGACAGCTGCTGCTGGACTGTCACGCTCTGATGAAAAAGATCCACAACATCATGCAACACTTCAAGCGTACGTGACTTATCTATAATTCCTGCATTAACAAGCACAAGACTCAGCATGAAATTAGAGTATGAATAAATGCATGACATATGATCTCATGAGGATCCATGCTAATGAGGGAGTTTGATGTGTTGACTTCATGCTTGGCACATGAAAAAACTAAGTTAAGATCATTAACTAACACGTGTAGTTGAGGCATGAATTAGCCTGTTGGGTCATGTGAGCCTCTTCAGCGGGACTTCATCATGGTCCACGCCGAGTTAAAAAGTACGAGTCAGCGTTTTTTTTAGTTTAAGTCATCATATTTGTGACTGGAGTCTGATTTAAGTTCAACTTGATTTTGTGTTGTTTGATATGTATATTAGAACTCTGCTGAGACTACTTCTTCTTCCAAGTCATCTGCTATGATGCACATGCACGCACGCACGCACGCTCTTTTCAAACTCCTGGTAAGTCTTCTTCTGTCAAAACACTTTTCAATTTTGGCTCCACGCACAAGCAAAAATGATCTACAGATCATTAGAAAAGTTGAAATAAAAGGCAAATTTAATAATAAACTTGATGAGGAAGGAAAGACAAGCTCCACTTTTGATCACTTCTGATTTGATTTACTTGTTTAAACTCCACTCCACACTGGACAGGTTTTGAAAAAGTACAAATACACATCTGCAACCTCAAGGAAAACTGTTGTGTCATTGCACAGACTTTAATTCAGGCGTGAAGGTTTAATTTAGGCTGTTTCATATTAGCAGTAAAGAGAAGAGGTATCAGGAGGATGCGGCTCATATTTGACCCTCACCTCAAAGACTTGAGACACACTGCTTGTTCTGATAATTTAGGTATTAATAAAAATAATGACAGAGTTATTGTTATGTTAACAAGACGACCTGCTGACAGAGGTTAATGTACAATGGCTTCAATATTTATGAGCCGGGTCTCTGAGCTTGCATACTAAAAGTTACACTGGATCATGTTCTAAAACAGAAACTATGGGGGCCACAAAATGCGATTACCTGCTAAGAATCAGGGCGCATGTGTTGGGGAAAAAAGCATTGCAATTAAAAAAAGAGCATAATTTATTGTCTTTCTCTTGTGGCTCGAAGACGGTTCGCCCCGTCATGGTAAGTGATGGAAAAGAAAGAGAAAAACACTATTGACAAGCCACTGGGATACTGTCATATTAATGAAAATTACTGACATTGAGCATATTACAGTCTTCAAAGAGCATAACAGTATAAAAAGGGAAGGTGCACTCCAGATCCCCAGAGAATCCATGAACTGAGCTAACCTGCTTTCAAGAACAGTCTGCAGTTTTTCTCTTTCTTCCATAAGCAATACGCCATAGTAATGCCTTTAAATGTTGTCAAAGTTAATGAATGGTTTCTCTAATGCATTAAGTGGTGGCCTAAAAAAAATAAAAACTCAGTTCAATGGATGGTTAGACTAAACCTCTCTGGTGATCCAACCAAAATATTAGATGTTATCATGTCAAGTTCAAGTGAATCAGTGTGTTATCCTTGTGTAAAGATCAGGAATCTGTCAGGTCAGTTTTTATTGTGGGAAGGACTACAAACTTGACAGCAGTCATCAACACCCTCCACATAGAAGGTAACTGACGCTGAAGATCACTGCTAAATAGGCCGTGTGCTAAATCGAAGCAGATTCACTGAAGCTGACTGGAAGGACGACGTGTGATCGGGAAGGTGTTCAAGCAGCAGGCAATAGCACAGCCAGGAGAAAGTTGTCAAAGTCATTCTAGAAGGTGGAGAAGCTTCACAAGGAGTGGACTGAAGGTTGAAGTCAAAACATCAGTCTGACACAGGAGGGCGTTTCCGACAGGCTATCGGTGTCAATGCTCGTCTGAAGCAGACCCGAGAAGAGGCTTGGCTGGGATTGGAAGAAGAACGGCATCATTTCTCATTAATTCTTCGTAGCTTAATTGGCTGAATAAACTGGCTTGCTTGAACACCAGAGAATCTCTGGCATGTTGTCAGGAAGAAGAAAAACATCAAAGTTGCAATCAGGTAAAGGTTAAAGCCACCATGAAACCAACCTGAGCTTCACAACACCTCAGCAGTGCCAAAGGCTAATCACTGGTTCATTCCACAGCAGACTGATGCATGAAGTCATGCAAGTGGACTTTTCTCATGTTTGCCGCGTGATTTTATTTTTTCAAATAAAAATGTCCAAAGCCATCTCAGTGAATATTGAAAGAGGTCAACTGAGCTTGGTCAGATGTCTTGAAAGATGTTTCGCCCATAAATACCTCAGCTGTCCACCATTTAGGTAGACAAGCCAACCTCGTCTCGCCAGCATAATGACCTGAAGATGTCACTTGGATAAGTGGTGAACATCTTTCAATTCAATTTCCTTTTGAGATGCGTAATATCAGGACAATTGAGACAATGCACAGACATGTCCAAAGAAAAAGTTAATTAACCCAGAGCGTTATGTTTGTGCTGAAGAGAGTACCGTGGCTTCATATTGTGATATTAACTTTTGACCCTTCGTGTTAGACATAAACACAGTGAGATAATTTTATCATCTCATTAGTTATTAATTAATTTGATAGAAAAACAACCTGGTTAGTGAAAGAAAAAAAAATATTGCAACAACACATCATTCAGTAGGGTAAAACTAACCTGTCTCATAGATAAATAAATAATAAATAAATAAATAAATAAATATATATATATATATATATATATATATATATAATATATATGAGATCATTAAACGTCTACACATAAATGGTTGGGTCTCTCCTCTCCTCAATAGATGTGTTGACCCATAATCCTGAGTTTTTCAAACTGAGTATTGGCTGATCCCAATACTTTCCTGATGCAATACTTAGCTGTTCCTGGTATCTTGACCTGCAGAATGGATTGATCCACTAAATACAGCCAATCTGAAAGCAGCTCCGGTTAACTCCTTTTTTACTTGTTTTGTAGTACTGAATTAAGTTTTGATGCTTCACCTCTGCTTGAAATGACACATTTGAAAATTTATTCGAGCTAAGAGGTTTGCACGTTTATGCGAAACACCGGCCCCTGCAGGCCTTGGTGTACTGCAGCTTAATGAAAAGCTCGTGTCTGTGGCTTGCGTCCACGGAAGAGAGAACTCCTTCCTCGCTCTTTTAGTAGCGCTCGAGTAAAATTTAAATTTCTTTTGCCTGGTGGAGTCTGTGCTGGAGTTGTGGCAGTGCTGGAAGCCGGTTCTTCTTACTTTCTGGAAGCTCCATCATCAATACTGCTCGGGTTGCTGCTCGTTAAGCATCTGGCGGAGTAATGGCGGACAAAACGAAACTTAAGGATATCAGGCCAGCGTGAGCACGCATTACATCACATCATCTCAAATTCTCAGCAAAAAAAATTCTGCTGCCGGACCGGCACTGCAACTTTCAAGTGACAATTTAATGCTGTTAGCGGTACTTGCAATGAATACACCAGGGCACATTGTACACACCATTGAACATTTGTAACATATTTATGGTGGAAAATAAGTATTATTAAAGTTGAAAAACTCCTTAATGCACTTTTAACACTGGATGGTTTTTGCGTCCTTTTTTACTGTCATGTTGCCAATGTTTGGTACAGCGGAGCGTTTCATGGCCATTTAGGATGTGTCGTACATGGTACTCAGTTCACGGCAGTTTCAGTAAAAGAACTGACTGGACTGATGGGCTCAAACCGCTGATTTAATTTAGAAAGCTGAGATTAGGGTCAATCCAATATTCTACATCTGATCAGGACAATCCTTGTTTCAATTATGCTTATAAATGTCATTCCAAAATCTTCGGAATATTCCTTTAAAGGGAATTCAACTTTGGGGCATGCTAAAAACCCTAAAAAAGTGGATTTTGCATGACATAGGTCCTTTAAGTCCTTTTAACTCAATCTTCATTAAAATGTGAATTTGGAAATGAGAAACACGAAAGGCTGAAACAAAGAAACTTTTTAATTACAGGATAATAAACCGTAACTCCTGGTTTTCTTATGCTCAGATAGTGAGAATGGTCTTTAAAATGACAGCATGAGCAAAAATAGGAATATTGGCGAATACCAATATCGATCAATATACAAGGGTTATCTGTGATCATTAATTTTTATTGAACGACGCATCTCGCAAAAAGTGTGTGGGGACTACTGAAACACCAAAAACACACTATAGTCATTTATCATTGTAGGTCATACGCAGAGATCGATGAGAGGAAACAATTCACAAAGCACCTGGTTTGTTGTTTTCTCTTGCTCTTGATAAAATCTACTTCATGACAAAAAGCTGGTGGTGGGGGAAAGGGTTTGTGTGTACAGTGATATCACCAAACACTGGCTTCAGAGTGTGACAAGTGTGTGGTCCGACTGTCAGCTTAAGTTAAAGCCTGGACCCTGGTCCAGTCTGTGTGTTTGAGTGCATGTGTGTGTGTGTGTGTGTGTGTGTGTGTGTGTGTGTGTGTGTGTGTGTGCGGAGGCGTTGGGATGCTGACGCCGAGTCCACTGGGGGACAGACTCTATTAGGCATTTTTAGGAGCTGTCATGTGCTCACATGCACACACAAACACACACGCACACACACAGCGTGAGCACACTTCACCTGCTCCAGAACACTCCTTAAACCGTGCCTCCCTGCTGTAGATCCCTAAGATGGCGGCCATCACTGTCACTGACGTCAGCAGAGTGCCACTGGGCTGATGTCAGTGTTTCTGTCGCTCTTACAGGTAAGTGAGTGACTTTTCTGTGATGAAACCCAACCTGACAGACTTAAAAAAAAAAAGAAAAGAAAAAAAAGGGGTGGGCAGTCTGAGAGAGCACTGCTATCTTGTAGAAGTCAAATCTTTGTCCGTTTCCGTCACACCCCCAAACAATTCCAAATGACAAGTGCTACCATTCAATACGCTTTTTACTCCTTCCGTTTGTTTTTGTTCTCTCTGTTCTGCAGCTTCTCTTTCCCTTTCTTCTGCTCTCTATATCTCTTTCTTTCTCTCTCCTCCTCCTAACGCGCGCCCCCTCACCTCTTTTCTCTCTCCGTTTGATCAGCGGAGCAGCATCTCAGCAGGAGTATTTAAGGAAAGAGAAGACTCCCCTGCTTTATTCTCTCTATCTTACCCCTCTGTCTCACATCTCTCCCCGCTCTCCTTTGCTCGTCTACCTCATTTTCCTCACTCTTTAATATCCCGTTTTCAGATCGCTCCGGCACACACACTGATCCCGCTCGTCCAAAATTCTTCACAGTGTCAGATTTTACACAGTGACCCCCACACACTGCATATACGTGCGCGTCTTTAAGTGTGTGAGGATACTGTCGTAGCATTCAATTACACAGCAGGAGAGTTCCTTCTGAGTCACTCAAACTAATCTGGCCTGAAGGTGCAGCTCCAGAGACTTGTGATATCTGTGGCTGTGTGTGAGTGGTTTGTCTATTTCTGTAGACCTTGAAAGTGGGCGTGGATCAACGATTAACGAACAGCAAAATGCTAGCTATTATCAGCTATTATCTCATTATTTAGTGCGCTGTTGAGTAATCGAAGAATAAAAAGCTTATTCAGTCTATTTTACTGACAGTGGTTTCATACTTGAAGGATATGCCTGGCTTGTTCTTCAATTTTCTTAGTGCCAACAAATCCCATTAAAGACCAAAACCAACCAAGCAGCAACAACCGCGGCATGAAATTGAAGCCACTGCGGAAGTATCTGTAAGTGCAATGCCACTGAGGATCACTAAGTGCAGGCTCCGAAACTTCTTTGACTCCAACAGACGGCCATTCGAAGGCACCAAACTCTCTCTTCAAATACTCTTACAGTCAATAGCATAACCTATTCCACATGTCATCCTCCACTCCTTCAGGGCGCTAGTGGTAATTTTTAGAGCGGTTTCATTATTCAGGAGATATTCGGTCTCAAAGAGAGCTACACTTGGGGGCATGACGGACTTGATTGCCAAGCCTGTCATTTTGAGTGGGACATCTACGTAGGTTTTGTTGCTAATTATCCAACTGTACTCAGGTTTTTTTTTTTTTTTTTTTGTATCAACAGACCATCAGGGAACAGCATGTTGAGGTTAAATGTTGTTGTCTTTTAAAGGTGCTGTAGGCAGGATTCTGCATCTCTGCCATCTTGCTTAGGGTTACCTAAGCAAGATGGCAATTTGACCCAACTAAGATGGCGATTTGAAACCCAGCACAGCCAATCCTGTCCTGTTTTCTCTGACATCACACCCTCACGCAAGTTAAGCCCTTCCCACAAGAACGTGCAATGAATGCTCCTCGACCAATCACGGTTAGAGCCTCAGGGACTCTTCTGTTTGGTCAAGATACCTGGAGCTGTGGAGATTAACTTTCTGAACCCACTATCACTGCGATTCCTTTTCAGCTCAGAACAGAGACAGATGGAACACTGCGCCCTCGCGGTTAGCGTAATTATGCTACACTCCTAAAGGATTATCAATGGGTACTCTAACATTAATCCAAAGAAAACAGAAAAATTAGCATTGACTAGCAAAATCCTGCCTACAGCACCTTAATAGGATCCTAATATCACTGCACCTGTACTGATGAAGAGCTGACATATCACAGAGGAACATTTAGTTAGTACATATGGTAGCCATGTGTTCAAACCAGGTTTGCAACCGGTGGACTGGCTCCAGCTAACAGTTCTTACTTTGAAAAGCTGAGCTTTCAAAACTACAGCTTTATCCTTGTCCAGCCTTAGCTGCAGAGTAAAACAATCAGGGATATTACTGTTTCTCATTCCTTTGAAGCCTTTGAGGGGAATCACAGTTTAACTTTTGGGTATAAAGTACATACTAAAATTCCTGTCAGTCACCCAGGCATATTTTGAAAGAAGCAGCATTAAATTCGCTCTTTGTGTTTTTGTCATGCTTTATTATAACAAACAAAAGCACTGCTGGTCAGGTCAGTTTTCAACACACCTTCCTGCTTCTGTGGGTAGAGCAGCAAGTCTCTTTCTCACAGCCAATGAGTTCCAAATAAATGTTTGAGTAACATTTGGGCTGAAACTACAGTGACTACAGTCTATGACTAATGGCTACCACTTGTGCCAGGTAATTTCAGAGCCTTTTCTGAAAATGAAACAATAATATTGTGAATTATTTAAGAAGAAATGTTATTTTCCCCTCTCGAAATAAGCTGAGTTCGAACTGGGTACAGCCAACAGGACAGATGAGGTAAGGCCAGCACAGCCTGCTGGGAGGTGCAGCAGTTTGGGAACTCTGTACCTTCACACTTACACTTTTCTCTCATCAAATTCAGGGTCGATTTAACTTTCTGAACCCACTTATCACTGCGATTAACCAGCTGCACCGAGATAAGAATTCAAGCTCGGTTTTAAATGTTTTTTTTTTCAAACTCTCACCTTCATTTTTGACATTTCCACTAAAAGCACTTTTCATTTTTGAGACTGAGTGCTACGATATAATAAAATGTCTTCATTTCTGTTTTGGAACAATATTAAGTGTAATTTAGTTCACAACAAGTGAGGCTAGTCAGGTCGATACAATTCTACAACAGTATTTTTAGAGTAATGTTGCCCAAACACAGAGTGTGGGAGGATGAGGGTCCCCTCACTGAGCTTTAACTAAATCATGATCCCCAAGCCCACCAAACTCTCCATGGCCGTAAACAGGGATAACTTTTCTCTTGGTAGTTAAACCGGTTCTGGTCTTCATAAGTAGACCATATGTGAGGCCCCCATCTTATCCAGCGCCACATGTTGAGAACCACTGCCCTGATATTTTTGATAAATTGACTCTTTGTTGTCAGGTTGCAGACTAAAATATACAGTCATGACATGAATATTCATTGAGCAGCTGTGTCTCCAAAGACAAGTGATCTTTCTTTTTTTCTATTGTTTATAAGGAGTAATTGGCCGTTCATCAGATTGTCACACTAGATCAGCGACAGATCTCTTCAGTGGTGCGCATAAAATTACCTACATTTAGTCTTCATAAAAATCTTAAAGAACATGAAATTGTGTGCTCGGGCAAATTAGACAGCTTCAAATACAAGCAGGTGGCTGCAAATCATTATTTCAATTGGAGCATGTAGAGGGGCAGCTGGGAAAATGCCTCTCACCAAACCTATGCTTAAAAAACCTATCCTCAACATAATTTGTTATAATAAAACTTTCTGCCAGTGGTGCAGTGAGCCACTCTTCCCTTCAATCTACTCACGGTCTCAGTTTCACGGTTTTGACCCAAGCGTGAAAAGGAAACGCAGACAATGCTGCGAACAGGCAACCATTATCACCGCCTGAACCTGCTGCAGGCAAGAAGCCACATTCAATATTAAAAGCAAATGGGACCACTAATCGTGTCCGTACAACTACTAATTGACTTTCAGTGCAGCTCAAGCTAACATAGAAACAAATGGCGTTGGTTTTCTGAATTCACTTTATTAGTATGTGCTGTTAAAAAAAAAACAAACTAACAAAAAGAAGTTAAATAACCTTAACATGAACTGTTGGCTGTAGCCTCATGGATTATAAGACTGCACTGCTGTTTTGATTGTGGTAAACTTACTTTCAACCCCCTCATCACACAACAGTAAGTCAAATAATCTTTTATAAAGCGGAAGACTGTGAGGAGTGTTCTGGATTGTTATGGTGAAGACGGGGTTGAGCTGTAAGGGAAAGCTCTGTGTTTACCTTCCCATCTACATCCCAACACTCATGAATTTTGGATCATGACTGAAAGGAAGAGATCCCAGATAAAACCATCTGTTTAAGTTATGTTTATCGCTTTAACCATGACAATGAAATTCCCTCCAATTGATGGATTTTACCCCAAACTACAAGATTTCAACGACCCAATGCTGTTCTGCCAAAACATGTGGATAAGAACAAAGTTGCTGAATCACAAAAGAGACGTGCTTCCTCCTCTGTTTTGGAAGGTACAGACACATTTTGTTGTCCTGCTGAACATGCTGTCAGAGGGCTCAGGCAAACTTCATATTTTTCTTGTTTTCATTGGAAGCAGGAGTGGCTGGAACCACAGGCTAAATTTCAGCTGCGTATTTTCCCATTTCACCTCATTCCTCATGTAATTTGGAGCAAACAATTTTTTTCCCCCCTAACACTCCCTAAAACCCCCATGAATGTGTGCTTTCAATGTGACGCAGGAAAACATGGTTTAAAACCCAAACAATTTTATTTCAAACTCTGCTGGGAGATCCTAAAGCTCCAACAATACCAAATCTCTCCTGCTGGCTGTTTGGGGGATGTTTAATTTCCTAACTTGCAGCTTAGTTTTTACATGCAGCGCGGACACCTTGTGCTGCAATGAAGTGAAGGAAAAACTTGATGCAGAATGAAGAGTATGATACTGTCAGGCAGTGTGGTTTAACACTTTAAAGTGAGTTTGGGAGAAGCGAAACAGAAAAGCCTCGCAGGGCTATGTCGAAGCTCATGAGTTCATATTCGACTGTAATTGGGATGTCGTCATGTGAAAGTTGGTTGTACAGTGCGGTAGGCAGTAATGTGCGTATGTACAGTAGTTTATATAAGCAGATTGTTGGGACTTTGTTTCTTAGGGCTGAATCCCCACAGTGAGGCTCAGGAGACATTACACAAGACAAAATTGTTCATTGGATGCGACAAGTATTCTCACCGAGATGCAGAACGACGCCTGACATCCTCACACACCTCATCAAGTATTTAATGCAAACTATGTTTCATGCATGACTGTCTGTGTGTGCTGTACATCTGTGCATCTGTGTGTGCATATGTGAGTGAGTGAGAGAGAGAGAGAAAGTGTGTGTGTGTGTGTGTGTGTGTGTGTGTGTGTGTGTGTGTGTGTGTGTGTGTTGCATTTATCAAGAGTTGTTTCCACCCCGAACACACACACACACACACACACACACACACACACACACACACCACACACACACACACACACACACACACACACAGATGAGGCCTCTAGAGTTCAGCTGGCTCGGCCCATGGTGCCGTGGGCAGTGAGCTTTTGTGGGGCAGTGCAGTGTGGGTATTGTCAGACACCAAGGCCGTAAAGCACAGAGAACATAAGATGAAAAGGAAAGAGGAAAGAGGCAGAAACTGCATCAGAATGACTGACAGTGGAGATGTCCACCGACAAAGGAAATGTATTGACTTTAAGCCAAATGTGCCTTTTTGATTTGAGTTCTCACTATTTGTTCAGTTGGAATTTTTTTCTTTTCTTTTCTTTTTTTTTTTTTTTTAAATCTGCACGTTAAAGAATCCGCTCCCACGAGCACACAATGTTCCTCTGTCTTATTGGATGTCAGACACTGACTGGCGTCATGTCAGAGGACATCTGACGAGGCGCTCAAATTCCCTGCCCTGATTTTGGCCTGAGTGACAGTTTTGCTTGGAGGAGCGCTCGAGCTGAAGAATCTGCGAATGTAATAGCAAGGAGGTGAAAAAATCTCCATAATGACCTGCCGAATAGCCAGTCGCGAACCGTGTGGTGGACAAATGTGAAAGTGGAGAAAATGGAATCAGCAGTCAGTCACCTTGAGTGGGCCTCTTGGACAGGGACAAGGCGTCCAGAGTGGCACAGGGCTGGAGGACAAAACTGAATGATTTCCACTGTGAACAAACAATGTGATAACTATGCTTGATAGTGTTCCACTGAAGCAGCTTAGAATTTTATTGAAGAGATTGATTGCACTGAAGAAGCAATTGTTGAAGAGAAAAAAAAAAAATAAGAAAAAGTACACGTCCAAGTTAACAATAATGTTTACAGAGGGAAATAAAGATATGTGCATCCTCTTTACAAAGAATCAACTACGTTTATCAAATTAATTAAAAGGTATGCTAACTGGACAACTACAATGTTTATTTCTACTAATGTAAATGGAAAAAGGGCCTTCACTGAACTTTCTGGATGCTCTCCCAAATGTAACTTTTTATCTAAAGTAGGTAATTATGGACCTCGGTTGGTTGGGATGGAAATATTAGTAATCATCATTACTTAAGTTCACACAGCATCTCACATACTGATTGAGTACTGTGCTGCCAAAGCTAATTAAAAACAAGAAAAACAATACTACTACTACACTACTACTACTAATAATAATCGTTACAACCTGGCATTCATGTTATAAATCTTAATTGAATTTCTTATATACTAAATTTTCAGGTAATATGACACATCATCCCAATGATATTTACACTTAATTTTTGTAGGTATGGTTGGCTTTGTAAATGTTAACATTTCTATTCTATTTATATTTCTCTTCTCTGTTTGTGCTGCTGGAACACTGCAATTTCCCCCTGTGGGAAAAATAAAGGACTTTCATTTCAATTCAGTATAATACAATACCCGTGTTACAAAGTGATGCTAGTTCTAAAGCATTGAAAGCTACAAACACTGGACCCTCTCTTGGCTGGATGCTATATGTGTCACTGTCAATGCAAAGCAAACCTTATGAGATATTTTTCAACTGGAGCATTGCATTGCACAAGTGTGAACACAGTCTTTGATGCTCTTTGATTTAGAAACTAAACTGCATGACTCTAGTTTGATGACATAAAGCAGCCCTGGCATTGATACTGATGCAAGCACCAAACGAAAATCAAGCATTTTATGGGTTACAGTTAACAAGCAGTCTCTGGCTATATATCACTCTGAATCTTACAAGGCTATTGCTGACTTTCAGTTTGCCGTTTGGGACTAATCTATATCATCAAATCTGAAATTGGTAACACCCACACCTCCTCCAGTCCCTCGACTTCAGTGTGAATCTGGGAACCCCGCCTACGCTGTTAGCATGCTGATGTTAGTTTTTATGTCAGTGTTTTGTCTCACACAGTCTCGGCACTGCTTATTTCATTTTCTGATGTTCTCAGCTGGTCGTTGGACCGAAAGCGGAAGCGGAGAAGCAGCGGAAGACGTCTAAAGCGGAGGGCAGAACAGGTGGTGGAAGGGAGAAGAATCAGTGCCCACTGACAAACAATACTGAGATGATCGTGTCTTGAATAGATAGCTGGACAGCTTGAATGTGGGCAGCAAGGAAAAACAGCCCAGCCAGCAACACATCAGCCATGCAATCTGAGGGGGGGAAAGAAGTTAAAAGGCCCTAAGGAAGGTGGGAGCAGGGATGATTCATCAGACAGCAGAGAAGACCTATCACTGTGCACCAGAGCTGCCTTTCTGGACAGACTTCAGGAACGTCTGGATGATTTGCTCGCATCCTAAAGTCTGGAGATGCATTGACAGGCAGGGTGGTGGAACTTTGAAGCAGACTATGTGTCAATCTTATTTTAAGGTTAAGTTCACAGTCAGCTCGGGGTCCAAAGTCAGGTGACTGCATAATATTAGAAATGTGAAATACTGTGAAGCGACTGCAGTATGAAATTTAATTCAGCAACCTGAAATGGCACTTTACAGTTATTTGCTATTTCTTTATTCCAGAAAGAATTCATTCATTTATTATTACAGTTGGGGCATCTCAGATGACAGGACAGGCATTTATTTTTTACAGCTACAACTACATATCTCAGTCCAAGACAATTGTTTTTGATGGGAGAGTCAAGTGTATGAAATAGTCTGTGGGGTCAGTTTCACAGAAACATTTAAACATGGGTGAAACTACTTTTCATACTTCTTAAAAAAACGGTTTCTAGTTGTTTTATAACAGCATCTTTCATTGGCTATACCATCACTGGGAGCGAATCCCAGCTGGTAAAAGGACGTGGGCCGTCAATAGCACAGTGACATGTGATGAAGTGGGGGAGCGGTCAGCCATTTCAAAGCCTCTCATGACTGCTGAGAGGTCCCTGATTTGCATCGGTCGCTCCGCTTGGCTGGGGTTTTTCTTATTGTTTCCCACTGAGCCAGATGTCAAGTCAAATGGCAAACATAATCAACCCCTCCGGGAGGTCTTATGACTGACATGTTAGAGGCCCCGTTTTGCTTTAATCCAGGTCCTGATTAAAAGGTCCTCAACAGGAGATCAGGACTCCACCAGATCTTCGCTGCCAGGGTCGATAAATGAATTATTAAAGCGTCCGCAGTCCCTTTTTACCTCGGCCAGCACTTTTGTTCCTGGCCCCTCTACCTCTTGAGCAAACTCAGATGTGAGCGGGGTGAGATCGACTGCAGCTAATAGCCAAATGGGGAAAAGGTTGTTGAGTGGATAAAGCCCTGGCGGTGACATTTTGACTCGTCGCAGAAAGAGCAAATAAGAAAGGCTGGTGATGACTCTATTCCATAAGGTATCCGGTTGAGCCTTGACAGCAGGACCTGTGAGTCGCTCACTTAAAACTTGATGTTTTTAAACATTAAGAGCTACATTCGTGCCTCGCCTGTAACAACAAGTCAAACTGGCTGCTGTGTGCTGGAAGTCTGGTGAAACTGCTGAGCCATGCTGTTCAACTCTGATATCCTCTCTTCTGTCACTTAAATTCTATCAACCTCCCAAACAGAGGCCAGAGTTGACATGATGGTAGCTCCTTCTACTTAACACAGAGCAAACGCACCAACAAAAAAGAACCAAGAGCTGAACTGATCGCGAGTCTGACAGTTTTAGAAATCTGGGAAGACGCAAAGATGATAGGAACAGCTGTTTTGTTACATTACACCGGGAATGTCAGACATGGCTGCCAAAAGCCAACCAGAGCAATAAATAGAAAGAAGACATAAACAGCATTTTTTCAAAGTATCTGTGCTAAAAGTCAGGTAACATTTTACTGAGCTCCTGCACTATGATAATTTTGACAGCATTGCATTACACAGTTAGTTTAGCACAACCTTCACTGAAGGTCCTGTTGACAACAATATTTTCAAGTGAATAAAGGGAAATGTTCATTGTGCTTTGGATGTTCAGTTACATGGCAAAGGTGCTTGGAAGTTTTTGCAAACGTCTCTCAAAGTGGAACTTGTCAAAAACATTCCAACTATGTGGAAAAGGGGGAAAACGCAACTTTTTTCTGATATGCTGCTACATCAATTGAAAAAAGGTTTAGGTGTTTCTGCCATGTGTGTAAATGGACATCATTTTAAAAACATTGCCGTGTTAGTTTTTTTCAAAAGAGCAAGTAAAAATTATGTGTTTTCACTGGAAACGTTGAGCAAATTGGCAAAGTCAACAGGTTTACTACAGTAAGGAGTTTGTTTCATAATTTAAAAATGCACATCTTACCAAATGCATGTAAAAATTCCTAATTATCGTTGACTTCGCTGATGATGGTGAAAAGAGGTAAACAGCTAAACAACAAATATAATACAGCGAATCATAGAGTTCAAAACAACTCACAGTCCAACATACAAAGGTTATAAAAAGAGAATACAGTACTTCACAGAACCTCCGGGAAAAAAGCTAAGGTTCATCCAGGCCTAGATTTTTGCAATTTTCCAACTCATAATCATGACTTTGCGTGCACTGTGAATTAGCATCAGAAATGCACAAGCTGAGTTTGACTGACTGGTTAATTTATTTACACTACATGACCTTCAAATATTTTTTTCTCCCGCAGCATTAATCCTCAAATAGACCCAAAAAAAACTCAAGGAAAAAAAACTCTGCTGGTGCATTTCGAAAAGCACGGAACCTTTATGAATCAAAATCATACATGGTTTGAAAGCACGAGACCTTCCAATTCAAAGGGTGAGAATCATTTCCATGATATCAACAGCACAGTGACAATAGCAGCAGCACGGGTACCAAGCTCTGTAATAAGCATGTTTACACAGAAAAAAAGGGTAGTTTCAAGCCCTTTCTGTTGTCGAAAGGGCACAAGTCTCTGTCTGCAGAACAGCAAGATAAATAAAGAAGCAGAGAAAGTTTTTCGCGGCCCTGGATGTTAACGTTTGTAGACTGTTACCACCAATTTAGTTCATTGATCTCAGCAGTAGGCCAGAGGGCTGCTGTCTGCAGTCTGCAGTAATTATGACAGGAAAAGGGGTTGGGTGGATAAACCACAGACCTTCACAGAGGGAACTGTTCAAATCCTAGTACACAAGTAAAAATTTGTAAGTGCATGCAATCATTTTTGTGTAGTTGTTTTAACCCAAACCAGTGTCTTATTCCACTTAAAAAGTTGTGTTTTACTGATTTTTCACATTTCATATTCACTGTTTTTTTCCAGTCTGACACTGATTCTGTAAAGGGTTGATTACCTGGTATTTCGAAGGTTTTCAAAAGTACTTTTGTTTGTACAATGAATCCTCTTTTTATTTGACTTGAAAGTGTGCCATCTGACAACTAAGGACGTTCCTGCCAACTGATTTCTCTAAAGACTAAACAGTTGACAAGTCAACTACTTTATAGAATGGAAGACATACAGAAAACAGTCTAAATTTAGCACAAGTCGTACTTATCAATTTTAAATATTGCATCCTAAAATAGATTGTATTTAATTAAGAGTCCTTTGAAGATTTTAATCATAATCTAACTATATCTGATTTTCAGTGCAGCAGAAGAATGTACCGGGTTCACCATTGAACCATTTCCGAGTACTGTGGAGGCTCTCATTCAGGGTACTCACATCGTCATGAAGACATTAATCTATCAACACCACAATCAGCAGCAGTTGTCATGTGGTTCAAGTCAATATACAGAAGTTTAGGCTGATGTGGTTGTGCATTGTTCCAGTACTGACACCATATGTCTTTTTTTTTTTCCCCTGTGAAAGCTGACACACTCCCTTTTTTTATTTTCTAAATTAACACCCCAAACCATGCTGGTAGCAAAACACATATCTTGGTTTTTACAGCACTGTTTTATAAAAACGGACATTTTCTCATACACCACACAGAGTAAGGGGCTTCTCATAATATTGAAACATGGCCAATTATTATTGATTTCAATTGGTTCGGAAATTCAATGAATCCACTCTGCACCGAAAACTAGAGAGCTTGAGTTGGAGTCTATAATCTCGGATTGAATGTTGTTAAATCTCAGGAGGTGAGTCTTTTCCAGTTAGCTTGTAAACCACATTGCAGCTTTGTGAGAGCAGAAAGCATGTAATTAAGGTTTGCAGGGCTCAGCAAATGGTCAGTTGTCAGAAACATTTTCGAACCTTTTCAATCTCAGCAAGAAAACAAACTACTGCAAAAAAATAAAAAGAAAAAAAGGTCCACAACAACAGCCAAAGAATCAAAGGACACTGCCTAATGAGTAGATCATGCCACACATACTTCGACCACGTGGACACATAAATATAGTTTACTGTCCAAGTCCTAGCAAGAAATATAACTCTCACAGTTTGTGTGTTCTGGCAGACAGACACAAATAAAGTCTCAGTGATTAAGTAAGAAAGATCTGACACAGGCTGAGTGCTTCCCACTAGCAGCAGACCTTATAGTCAGCATGAAACTCTTCAAGCACCTTGGACAGCTCCCACACTGCTGACAGCTCCAACAATCAGCACCTCGGACAGAGACACTGCGTTACCTCTGTGCTGTCATCTGCATTCAAACAGCCACAAACGTGTGCCTCAACTCCTCAACAATCAGGAAAATGACTGGAATATTTAAACAATGGGACAAATATTGTTCTTGCTCCCCCTGTCACTGGAATTTAAGTGTAAATCCAACTCTAGATTATGAAGCCAACAGGGAACATGAATTGTTCTTTAACAGAAATAGGATAAGACTGTGTCCTTCCCTTCCTATTGAGTTTAACACTTTACCTTTTACTCCTGGTGTGAACATAACTCAATACAAGTCTGTGCAAGGTTTTTTTTTTCTTGTGGAGTGGGATTACAGGCTTTTTTCTCACCGTACCACAGCAAAAAGCAGCCGGACTGACCTCAACTGAAGACACAACTTCTTTTCCAAAGATGTTTGTGGTCAGAGTTACATCTTTGATGGCCTTTGCTGAATGATTTCAAAGCATATTTTTTGACAGTACTCAAACAAAACTGCCCACTCATTTTCAGTTGCCAAACTTTATGGGATCAAGACTTTTTTTAAATGCTTTTCCAAATTTAGAAACAGACTCTCTAATTCATCAATTAGTCAATCAACTTAGTAAATAAAAGAGTTCTTGTAAATACAAGAACAACAGTGGCTGTTTCTGAATTCACACTCAGTAAAATGGTGTTTGCTCAGTTGTGTTGATGTTCAACTTTTAATTTTTTTTGACCACTTCAGGAACTTTTTGCCCACAAGATCTTAAAAGCTAATCCGACCTAATTAAAAAGTACAGATGAAAAGGCTGAAGCTCCACAAGAGCTGCTAATGGACCTTGTGGTGCAACTGTGTTTCAACTGCTGCTTCCCAAGATCATTCCTTTAAAACACAGTTCTCACCACAAACTACATTAATCTTAATTAGATAAAATACAAGTGGGGATACTGGTCGACCTCATCACATTACTTCAGTACATTCACAGCATCGCAAAATCTGGGATAATTCTGGAGTTTGCCACATGACCCATGATTTTACAGTTCATGACATCACGGACACATTTAACATTTCATATAGTTTTGAACAAGCAATTATCACTGACTCTGGATCTCACAGAGGGAACAACCAGTTTGCATTTCACAGACGGAGAGGACAGACAGAAGTGTGTCAGTTACTCAGGAACATAAAGGTATTCCTCTGACAACAACCTTTACGATACACAGTGATTCAGAATGTATCCCTTGTGCTCAGCCATGTGATACATTCAGTGCTATTCCACAAGTCATGCATGGGGAAGAATCCTCCTCAATCACTTTTAATTTTTAGTTTGAACAACGAAGAAAATGTGTTGAGAGAAATTCTGCCAATGTTAAGAAGTAGCTTGCCACAAACTGTATTTTCCAACCATTTTTTCTTGTAGTCCCTGAGATAGGCATTATGAAAGGCCTGTTCTGAGACCTTCGCCAAAATGTTACCGTGAAGCCATATCAGTTCTGCTCTATTTGCTCAAGTGTTTCACAGTCTTCTTTGACACGTTTAAATCTAACTGACATCCTCAGAGCAGGTAGAGCCTCAGACCCTCTGTGATCTCTAGTGGAATCAATGGGGTTCCTGACCCAAAGTTTGGAGCCACTGGTTCAGAGAACTTCTAAAACTGTTCATTTACGTTGAAAAACATTTTGGATATTTTTTTTTTATTTTTGCAACACCAGAACAAGTTGGACAGCTCATTTCTAAAACCAAACAGCCATTTTTTTCCTTCTTGTTCTGTTATTTCTTAACAGTATGCTTTTATGTCACCTGAATCGATGATAGGTTTCATGAATAATAACAACCTCAGTTGAATAGCGAGAGAAAGTTGTCTATTTTCAGTTGGCCCATCATGTCATGTTTGAGGAAGGAAGGTGCAGGGGGGAGGACCAACTAAGCCAGACACTGCCGCAGTAGAGAGTAAAACTCATATTTACTGTCCATAAGAAAACAGAATCCAAAGAGTCCACAAAAGCAAAGAAAAGGGGGGAGTCTGCCACGCACTCAGGAGTTGAAAATCAGCAAAACAGACAGAACTGCCACAACAGAGGGCAGAGGCGCGGGAGCACAGGAACACAGACTGAGAACACCAGGCAAGACAGAGGATGAGACCTGAAGACAAGACAATCCGACAACCACAACACAGACAGACAGCTCCTTATGAACCCAGGGCACCAGGTGACTGAAATCACACACACAGGCACAGGTGAACCACATCAGGGCAGGGAACAGTAATCAAACATGATGAGAGGGAGCCACAGAGTCTGAAACAAAAACACACAGGACAAGACAAACCACCACAAATCTTCTGTTAAAACAACAACAACAACAACAACAACAACAACAACAACAACAACAACAACAACAACAACAACAAAGAAAAGAAATGGTTCAGATCAAACCAGCCAATCAGTAATAAGGATCATTCATGCTGATGCTCAGTCCAGAAACACAGGACAGATGTTCTGTGTCCCATCATTCCTGCATACGAAGCCAATGAGTTTGCTCTGCATGTGCCCATAAACAGAGCAGGGAATGAGCCATGCACATGACAGACGGAGTTCTCCCACTTCACCTCAGGGAATATCTTTCACTGTGTGCCCATGAATCTGGCAATCACATGTAATAATAACTGGACTGTGTGTTTGCATGGTTTCTGTGAGGTTGATTACCCAAATGCTTCACACCTGAAACAAGACTTTACTCACCAAGTCAGACTCTGAACAAACACACCAAGGACCAATGCAATCCAAAAATTAAAATATAAGACAAAGACCATAAACATATCAGCACAGACACAAGAAACAAGAAGAACAAGACGAAAAATAACAACAGTAAGGTCAAGAAGAAAACAGTAAGTTTAACAAGAGGAGGAAGAATAAAAACAAGTAAAGCTGAAGAACAAGAACAAGATGAAAACTTGAAGAAAAGAGCAAGAGAAACAAAAATAGGAACAAGATTAAAAAAGAAATGAAAAAGGGCAATAAGAAGAAAATCAATACGACTAAAAAGAATTAACAAGAAAGAAAACAGAAACTGCTTGATCAATTAAAAGCACTTTAAAAAGTGCCTCAAGCAAAACATAACCTTCAGTGACATTATTAAGAAAAGCAGACTTGAATCCTTTAATGACACAGTGACCAACTGATACTCTGCACCATAATGGTGGATTGGCTATTTCAGCACCAGGGACAGTGCCTTGGACTTATTTAAACAGTGACCCAATGACAATATTGTCCTTAACGGTGTATCTGCTATTTCAGCGCCATGGACAGAGCCTTGGATTTATTAAAACAGTTGACCACTGATAATCTTAACCGCAATGGTGGATTCACTATTTCAGGACCATGGACAGTGCTTTGGACTTAATAAAACAGTAATTCACTGATACTCTGCAACACAATGGTGTATTGGCTGTTGCAGCAGCATGGACTGCGCCTTGGATTTTTAATGATACAGTGACCAACTGATTATCTGCAACATAATGGTGGATTGACTATTTCAGCACCAGGGACAGCAAATTGGACTTATTAATACAGTGCCCCAATGACAATCTTGTCCATAACGGTGTATCTGCTATTTCAGCACCATGGACAGCGCCTTGGACTTAATAAAACAATGACCCACTGATAATCTTCACCACAACGGCGGATTGGCTATTTCAGCATCAGGAACAGTGCCTTGGACTTATGAAAACAGTGACCCGCTGATAATTTTCACCACAACAGTGGATTGGCTATTTCAGCACCATGGACAGCGCTTTAGATTTTTAAGGATACAGTGACCAACTGATTCTCTGCACCATAATGGTGGATTAGCTATTTCAGCACCAGGGACAGCGAATTGGGCTTACTGAAATGGTGCCCCAATGACAATCTTGTCCATAATGGTGCGTCTGCTATTTCAGCACCACGGACAGCACCTTGGGCTTATTAAAACAGTGACCCACTGATACTCTGCGCCCCAATGGTGGATTGGCCATTTCAGCACCAGTGACAGCGCATTGGACTTATTAAAATAATGAAACAATGATAATCTTGTCCATAGTGGTGGATTGGCTATTTTAGCACCATGGACAGCACCTTGCACTTATCAAAACAGTGACTAATTGATACTCCACAACACAATGGTGTATTGGCTATTTCAGCACCAGGGACAGTGCCTTGGATTTATGAAAACAGTGAAAAAAAGGGATAATCTTGTGGATTGGCTATTTCAGCACCATGGACAGTGCCTTGGATTTATTAAAACAATGACCTACTGATACTCAGCACCCCAATGGTGGATTGGTTAATGGACTGGACCATTTACCATTTACCATTTACCAATGGTGGATTGGCTATTTCAGCACCATGGACAGTGCCTTAAACTTAATAAAACAGTGACCCACTGATAATTGTCACCACAACAGTGGATTGGCTATTTCAGCACCATGGACAGCACCTGGGTTTTTTATGATGCAGTAACCAACTGATACTCTGCACCAGAATGGTGGATTGGCGATTTCAGCACCAGGGACAGCGCCTTGAACTTGTTAAAACAGTGCCCCAATGATAATCTTGTCCATAACGGTGGATTGGCTATTTCAGTACCATGGAAAGTACCTTGGATTTTTAATGATAAAGTGACCAACTGATACTCTGCACTACAATGGTGTATTGGCTATTTCAGCACCATGGACAGCACCTTGGATTTTTAATGATACAATGACCAACTGATACTCTGCACCATAATGGTGGATTGACTAATTCAGCTTGTCATCATCAGCTTGATTGTATTAACTCAAGAAAGTTGCGTTATTTGTCTTTATCGGCTCTTGTGTGCTTGGTTGTTAATCCTGTTGTTTTCATAGTTTTAAATCTAAATTTCAGTTGCTGTTAAACACATTCCTAATACTGCAGCATTTAGCGCAGTTTGTAGATGTGTTACCGAGCGTATTTGTCATTCATTTGTTATTATTCAGCGTTTGCTATGATCTGTTAAGCATCATGTGTAACCAAGGGAAATCCATGCTGTGTAAAGTTGGACCAGCTTCCTTCTACATTTGATCTGTACCTCTGCAGCATACAGCCGTGCATTTGGTGAGTTCAAAGGGGAAGTGAAGCATTTGTGTATCAAATATCTTTCTTCAGAATCTCAGACTCCATCTTTAACAAAAATCTAGTTGACAACAATGGGGGGAAAAAATACATTTTTTATCACCCTGTCATCAAATATCAGAGGGAGCCCCGAGTGTCTTGAAGCTTCACAGTATTGGGAGGACTCATGATCACCAGACAGGGAGCTTTGTTTCTGAAGAGTGCTTTTAAGATTTAAGGACGTGGATTGATGAAAGTTGTGATAACAAAACTGGTCTCACTTTCATGTCTGAGAGTGGTATCAGTAATCCAATCTCACTCTGGACCAAGAATAAGCACCTTCGGAAAATATGAAACTATTCCTTTTACATGCATGCTTGTTCCCTGAGGTTTTGTGTTCTTCTAAAAGATTTTGCTTCTTTTTACTTGATTATCAAGTTAAAGTGGCACATGGCACCTAGAGGTTTGATGTCGCATATAAAGCAGAGAGTAAAGTCAGGTCTAGCGGATGACGGCTAGACATAGTGGAAACTGTAATGATTTGATCAATTTTAGGCAAACTGTGTTGGCATCTCCATAACTGGGTCTGTAGTGACACAGTAAATAAGAGCAGGACAATGCAGCAACTGAGGGAAGAGGTCTAGTTTTTCCACATCATGTGGACAGCTGATGTGGGGAAAGAGTTCAGAGCAGGAGGCTTTACAGAGATGAGCAAAAGGAGAGAGTGTGAAGATCTGGACATTGAGCCTTATTCCAAAAGCACTCACACAAACAGATTTGTTCTCAAGTGGCTCATACAAGTGACTGTTGAGGAGAAATTGGGGCATTTAACAATTTTCTCGCATTTTTAATCTTTTCTCAGACACCAACAAAATTTAGGAGTGCTCCAGATTTGACGTAGGAGTCTTGAATTTTTAGTCTGGTGCTGTCCAATGAAGGATTGTATCTAAAACAATTTGGAGTCTGAACATGAATTAAACGTCATTGTGATGCACCCTGTTTAAATGTGCAGTCCAAAGATATTACTGTTACTTTTACTCCATTTTCAAATCAATCCATTTCTTATTCTCTTCTGTAACAGTGCAGCAAGACATGGCATTTTCAGCGCTTCTTATTTTTCTGACTGCTTCCCAGAAGCAGGACTTCTGTCTCTGACTGATTAAACTCAGGATTTTTCTCAAGGACACTTCAATATACAAACAAGGAAAAATCACAACACCAACCTTATACCCGGACAACAACCTGTTCGGTTCCAGCTCCTGAACCACAGCTGTTCCACAGAGGCAGAGTTAATTTAGTGTGTCCACATGTGTCAGACCGCGTGAATGTTGTAGTAAAGCAATGACAGTACTGTGTTTATTCCCAGCAAGATTGTTTTAACTAAACTGCACTTCCCACCCTTTACACACCAAAAACTGAAGCCTGCATGCCTTGTACTATATTATGCCACTCTGCTACATATTTGTGTACTTGTTTTGTGACTGATCCCACAAACAGAATTTCACTGAAGCTTCATGTACCTTCTTCTCTTTACCTCGCAGAGTCAGATTGAAAGTGACAGAGAGATTTTCCTGCTCCGGGCTGCAAATTATTCCTATCATTTTGAGTTTCTGTCTGCATCCAGATGACAAGAACAGTAAATATTTTCACTGATGGCCAATGTTGGCCACTCACAAGGTTTGTAATGTTGTAAACACATATCGAAGAAGTACAACTGCCAGTGAATTACATTCAGAGCCTGAACAAATTGCTGTTCAGGGTACAAACACTAGAAGTTAATTCCATCTTTCACACCGTATTATGACTAATACATGACCTTTTTATACATGGCAAACTCGATGCCATCAATAAAAAATACAACAATGAAAAACAGTGAAGCTGAAACATGTAACTGTTCATTTCAGCCACACGCATGCTCAAGCTGTCCTCGCTCGTCTGTCATGGGGTGTTATAGTTGTGCGGGGAGGTGGGTGATGCTGAGGGGATGATGCCCAGCGGCGAGCACTTTTCCCCTGGGGAGGGCTGAGTGCTTCTCTCTCTGCCGCCTGGGGCTTCATAATTTATAGAAGAGACAAAATAAAACAAACACAACAAAACGGCGTGAAGCCTGAGAGTCGCGGCTCCTCGTATACAGGAGCGGTCACATGTGGGGACGCTCGCAAAGATGCACACAGAGCAGAGTTTGCCCAACGCCCTGTTCCCTGCCTCCCAGCATCCCTCACCAAGCAGCAGTCAGGTGGAAACCCTCTATTAGAATAACAACAATGCTACACACTGTGTACGTGTGCATCAGACTGAATGTAACATTAATGGTGTGATTAGCCAGGTTATTACAGCTAAATTTACCCTAAATGTTCTGTGTCTATTTCTGCACCTGGAAGTACCCTGATTAGCATACAGCTATTAGCATAAGCGCAGTCTGAAAGAGCGTTTTAACTGTGTGTGTGTGTGTGTGTGTGTGTGTGTGTGTGTGTGTGTGTGTGTGTGTGTGTGTGAGAGAGACAGATAATGTGAGGTAGGACTAGTTGTCATCAGTCATGCATGACACCTCTCCACTCAGTACTTTGAGATTTATAGCCTCCTACCAGAAGGCCGTATTGCTTTTGTTGCTCAAACGGAGCTGAATGACAGAGACCGTGGTGCCAATCAAACATCATCTGTCAGCGTCTACTGAAGCCAGCAGAAAGTCCACCGTCGGAGCTGTGAAAGGGAGCCGTTTATCGCAGATATTAAAGGACCACTGTGATTTAGCGCTGGCCTCACGTAAGGTCGACGGACTTGTGAGACTCCAGATTAAAAATGGATAGTCAAAACGGAGGCACCTGAGGCTGGGAGAGAAACTCTTTTAGTGACCAGCATAGAGAAATCCTGAAAAGAAACCACTAAGTGAGAAAACCTCACATCAACATTTACAATGTGTAATGAACTAAACATACAGCCTCGGAGCAGTCTTTCTCAACACTATCAGGGGACTTGCTAGATGTGTTTTTTTATTTCAAAAATGAGATCAGATCATCTTAAACTATCTAAAATCATTGTTAATTTAATATCCATGTCCCTCAAGGCCTGGGTATCTCATCAGACTTAAAATAATTACCAGTTTCCCACAAGCAAATAGCATTAAAAATCACCCAGTTATGCTATCACCATTAATGTAAGATTCATTTTATTTCTGATGACAGCTTTTAGCGGACCAGATCATATTGGCCCTCGTGGATCTCCCTTCGTAGTTTGAGATTTACAGCATGTTGATCTGGGATGCCTTTCAGGGTTTAACAATAGCACTGTGAAAGAGTTTTACTGTGGTTGTTCCTTGTTAAAGTACTAATTCTTTTCATTTGGGTGCAGCAATGTGTTAAAATGAAGCACGTTTACGAGCTTCAGATGCGGCACCATGTGTACTCAAGCTGCAGAAGTCTCTGAGTTCATACTCATGCCAGCCAGATTATGTTTTTTTTTTTTTCTTTCTTTAATGATCCATGACTTAAAATAATGGTGTGATCTGAACCTTGAGTTTTGTGATTAGCTACATCAGGGGTATCAAGCAGTTTGTCGTTTAGGAGCCACACAAACTTGATCCTCAGAAGGAAACTCTGAAGACTTTCGTTATATTTCATAACAAAGACAAATAGCAGCAGACATGATTGGCCCAACATGAAAACTATATCGTTTTCTGTATTTCTGTCATTTCTGTGTAAACAGAAATCATTTTCAAAACATTGCCGTGTCAAAGTGAAGCTTTACTGAAACAAAAACGCAGAACATTTTCATGTGTAAGCAGGGCCTTAAATTGGCTCGACTCAAACCACAGGATCACTGGTATTTAGATCGCTTCTCAAGTGTGGTTACATGGACCCAAATGAATCCGATTAAACACTGACCTGATTAAATTTGCACTGTTTAAACACTTTAATCCTGCATATCTGACCCATCTGATTAAAATTTTGATCAGATCAAAGGGGGTAGTTTAATCCGGGTTTTGATCGAATCACAGTTCATGTAAACAGCACATCAGGTTATTTCCTACAGTCGGAGCTTTGTGCGCATGTCTGTCCAGTAGAGCCGAGATACACAATTACATAATCCCATTAATAAACAAAACAGATAAAATTCATCTGTAGATTAAGACTGATTGCAGACACAATCAGCTTCAGTGAAAAACATAGCGCTTCTCCTTTTTGACTTTGCTTCGTCATTGAGTGATTTTGACCCACAGGCCAAACGTTTGATTACAGCTCAATGCAGTTCTTCCCAACCGAGCTTCACTGAAAGGTAAAAGAATGGAATTCTATGCGATGGACTAGTTGATATTACAACCACATCTCCATAAACATCATCACCTGCTGTTCGACGGGATTTTATGTCCGTGAGAAGAGAAGTGAAAGAGTCGTGCCAAATGTAAATGAGCGCTGTTTTTTTTTTTTTTTTACAAGTTTGAGAAGGTCAAGTTTGAGGAAAGTCCCCACTTTTTTTTTTTTTTTTTTTTTTTTTTAAAGTCATGATGCCAAGAGAATTCATGATTGTGAATCCAGCCCAGATGCTTGAGATGCCTGTTCAAAGTAGGGACAATAAACCTGCAGTGCACGTTTGTCTCATTCTTTCCTCTGGAGAATAATTACAAAAACCTGTGTTTATGGCACTACTCCACAACACTGCTGCAGCTGTGAAACAGCGGATGAATTGTTTTCAGCATCACAACACTGCAACATGACTTGTATTCAAAGGGGAAAAAACATTCACGCAGTACAGATGTTAACTGTGCTTATTATAACACTGTTTATCAGCATGTACACACCAAACATGAAAATGACTGCTTCAACTAGTATTAGAATTGTGGTTCAGGAAATGATTAAAAGAAGAAAAAAAAACTTAACTGAAACATTAATAAATTCACTTGTATTTTTTAAGAGAATTGAAGGAGGAAGTTTTAACATTTAATCATTACTGATGTAACGTGATCAGTCTTAAATGTGTCACCGTCTGAAGCCTCAGTATGGATAACAGTCACTATCAGCTGCTTCGATGTTATCGCTGCTGTGCTGAATTGCCAGCAGAGAGGTTTAAAAAAAAGTTGTTGTAAGACTGCAAGAAGCAGAAAGTACAGATATTTCTGTTGAAATGTAAGAAGTTGAAGTTAAAGTCTGTGTTTATGAGAATCACTGGTGGTGAGGGTGCTTAGAAGCAAGAAATAAGGAAGGACAATGTTTGGTGGTGGAAAATTAAACAGCAGCAAACTGCAACACACATGAGGGCTGCAGCTGCCTTCATGGCTTCATAAGTGGTAAATATGGGAATGTTTCGCACCTTTTCTCACAGGCGATGTGAGCGCAGCATTCAGCGTGTCAGCATTCAGCAGAGGAGGCGAGTCAGTCAGTTGTGGCCACGTCAGACGTGCTCTAACCTACAGAGACAAAGAGATGTTAAAATGACTTCCACCAGAATTTATGTGAATCACTTCTATGTATTAGATACTATCTATCTATCTACTATCAACATCTGTACCTGCTCCCAATAGGTTGTTTTCTGTCTGTGACTCTCAAGTGAGAAAATATGATGATCTGAAACATGACAGGCAGGAATTGCTTGGAGAACAATGTCCAGTCTTAGGATTTCCCAGCTGTTTTAAAGTGTATTTCAGAATATTTCATATTTCACCCCAGTGTTTTAATTCACCGATCAAAAGTTTCCACCAACTGTTGAGGGAGAACTCTTAACTGCACCTGATCAGCTCCCAAACACAAACAAGGAGACACAGTGATAAGGGGAAATTAATCTTAAAATAATAATTAATGATAATACAAAACTTTGAAGACATTGACTGACATAGACCAGCATTGAATTTATGGACACCGTCAAAATGTCGGGATGAAACAAGAGGCATCAAGAACAGACATTGTTCTATCTTGGAAACCGTTGTGTGAGCTCAAGAACTCTGCTGGAGGTCATTGTCTGCTGGAGGATTCAACAGATAAAAAGTTAAAGCTGAATTGTTCAAAAAGTGGAGACAAATGTGAATGTGATCAGGAAGGGCCACCATCATCTTCACTGAGCCAAACTTCATTTTAAATGTCCGAATTCAAATAGAAAACTGTTCAAAGGTCAGCTGAATAAAAATGGGACTTCTTCTTTAAGTGTTGTGTCCTGCAGACTAAAGAGGAGAGGGACCTGCAGCTTTCAGAAGGCTGCATGCCAATCATCTCTGATAGTATGAGGTCGCATTACTGCTGTGAACAGTGTACATGTTTGAAATACTAAAATTTAAGAACAACTCCGATAGAGATGTCTCTCACAAGGTTACATATTTCAGAAAGACACTGCTGCACTGGATACTACATCTACCACAATAAAACAGCATCAGAGCAAACGTTCTCAGGATTGCTGAGCAGCTATAACCCAACATTAGTGAGTGTTCAAAAACACATTCCAAAAGTTTAGCAATCTGACTCCTCAGATGTGAACAAACTGTTCTGAAATAAAACTATATGGAGCCAACATTTGGAGGAGTGCTTTCATCAATTTCAAAATAAACTTTGTTCCTTTTGGCATCTGGCATAAGATGCAGCAAACAGGTTTGAGAAGCAAGCTTGAAATTGGACATTTGCTAGTTTACAGCCCACTGCCGACAAATACTCAGGTTGTATCAGGAAGGACATCTGCCTGTGATCTACAGTAATATCGATAAATTGATAGTTGCAACTTTGTGTCGATGAGGATCAGTTCAGTCTGAGGTCCATCCTGATCAATGACTCTCACTCCTCCATGACGTCCATCAGCAGCAGAAGCCCAGAGCATCACAAGAGAGCCGTCATTCTGTGGCCATTAGACTGTATAATTCCACCTTCCTCTATTGTTGTTTTCTGTTCATTTCATTTTCTACTCCTGTACCAGTTACTGTTTATCGTTTTATTTCTGTAACATTTACCATTACTTTTTCTATAAGCTTATTGTTGATTTGTGTTTATTGAGCTTTTCAGCAAACCATGCAGGAAAAACTTATCACGCAGTCAAGTCAGCAAATGTGCTGTGAGGAAGTGATGGAAGTGTCTTCATTCATTTAGGAATGTTCACAACCAAGAAACGTGAAAAAAACCAAACAAACAAACAGATATCCTTCCATATATCTTCTCGTGCTTCAACCAGCCCAGGGTTGGGGTGCTGGACCTGATCCAACCTCAAACACATGCACTTGGATTATACTGGTAAACTGCAGTACTTGGAGATAAGAGAAAAATGCAAACTGGTCAAAGAAAAGCCCCCAAGCTCCAACCCAAAACTAATGTAAGGAGAGAATACCTACAAAATTCATATATATTATCACACCCCATTAAGTTTACTTAATATTTGCCGAACTTACCCATTAGTCTGTCAGAGCAGGAGCCACTTTGCTTGCTGCAGACTCAGGTTATCTATAATTTCCCCCGTTTCTGAGCTGTAATTATTTTGAATTAGGATATTCTGCAGCCCCTGTTACACTGGTTCTGACAGAACACTCAAGATTAGTCATTATAAGCACTGGCTTTCTTTCTTGCTGAGAGACTGGAACTGAAGGAAGAAAAATACTGTTTGGAAGCCCTGGAACTAAAAGAAAAGGGAAGATAAGCCCATGAAAACAACAACACAAAAGGGGATGCGTATTGAGGATAGTTTAGTATGTATGCAAAGCTAATTTATCTGAGGTTTACTTGGTATTAAATGTACTTAGTACAATGGTTGAAATTTAATTTGCATATGTTCATATCCCATCTGTTTTATGTTAAATAAATGATAATTGTATTAATTTCTTAAGCCTTTAATTTAGACTTATTTAAAATTATGAATACATTACTTTCAGATTTCATAGTCCAAAGAAAGACACTTGTTTTGGCTTGATATCAGGAGCTGGTTGTTACCTGAAGGATCTCTTGGGCCACCTGAGAAGATAAATACAGCCAATCGGTATTTGTGACGTTTTTCACCATTCACCAAAATAACCTAATGTTTTGGGGTTCTATATTTCAAAGAATTCGCCCATATTTTCTGATATTAGCAGTAAAAAAATGGCACTTACCTAAACAGAGCACCTTCCTGTGCATCACTTTCATTGACTTCCTGGAATTGCATTATGGGTAATGTAGGCAATAGATTGTGCCAGGGAACAGAAACTGTATGAGCATTATTCTCTGCTTCTGAACTCAGATAAAACAGAAGTTATTGTATTTGGCCAAAAACATCTGAGATGGAAATGATCTCAACGTATAGTAACATTGGATGGTGTCACTTTGACCTCCGTGAGGAACCTGGGAGTTACTTCTGACCAGGATTTATCCTTCAACCGTCACAACAATGATGCATGACTGCCATTTTTCACCTGTAATGTATGCTGATACAATCTATGGTTCAAGATCAGTTTGAACACACTGAAAAAACAAAAGGTGCACAGGGATCAAATATGTTTTAAAAAAAGGTTCAAAGAAATTTTACTCAGCACGTGAGAGGAGCTGCGTACAAATCTGTGCTGTCAGTCAAACATCATCTGTCAACATTCACTCAGGCCTGTATAAAGTCTTCAATTGCAGCTGTAAAAGGAGCCGCTTTGCCCTGATTCAGGCACCCAGAACAAAAAGTCTTCTTTGACTATATATCAGTCCTAAAGGCAAAATCAAAATCAAAACTGCCCGTCCCTCCCACCCTCCCTACCCTGCCGGATAGAGGACTTTGACGATAAAACGCTGTCAATCCCTATCAAATCAGCATGAACCAGGACTCTCTCTCTCTCTCTCTCTCCCTCTCTCTCTCTCTCTCTCTCTCTCTCTCTCTCTCTCACACACACACACACACACACACACACACACACACACACACGGACACACACACGGAGGCCTGAATGTCGACATGTTGAGAAAAATTTGAACGTTTTTTTTTCTTCTTCTCTTTTTCCTCAAGCTCTCGATATCAAGGGAAAATGGCAAAACATTTTTCCGCTGAAACACACACACACTCTCTCTCCCTCTCTCTCTCTCGCTCCCTCTCACTCTCACACAAAGTGAGTGCTGACCGCTGGAGGCTGAGAATAGATGTTCCAAGTTGGATGCAGTTGATGTAACTATTATTTCTCCTCTCTTTCTGCTCTCCTCTCTCTGGTTCATGTTACACCTATCTTGTCTTCTCTCCCTCCTCCTCCTCTGCTGCTGCTTTCTCATTCCTCTCTATTCATCTCTCTCGCTCTCTCTCACTCTCCTTCCTCCCCTTTCCTCTCCTCTGACTAGGCTCAACTCACTCCAGTATTTTTAGTATTTGTGAGTAGGCGTCGCCAGGTCCTTATGAATTTTCATGGGTTTGTTTAGTGTGTAGGCTGACACGCTGCTCTCTCTCTCTCTCTCTCTCTCTCTCTCTCTCTCTCTCTCTCTCTCTCTCTCTCTCTCTCTCTCTCTCTCTCTCTCTCTCTCTCTCTCTTCCCTTCTACTTCTATCTATCTCTTTCACAAACACACACCATCACAGCAGTTTAACGACACAAGAGTACATGCAAACACACACACACACACACACACACACACACACACACACACACACACACGCACGTGTTAAGTGTGTAGGCTGACTGCTGGTTAATGAGGATGTTTGGAGTCTTGGGAAGAGCCAACAGCCTACAGCGGGCCTGTCAAAGTCAGCGCTATCACCCTCATCGTCCTCCATCATCCACTTCTCTCTGACTTACTCTTCTTGTTTTCCTTCTGACTCCTCTCCAGCCGCGGGGTTGCTCAGATGGAGACGTTCTTAATCCAGGAAATTAATTATCTTCATTTATCTGCTTCATCTCACACCCCTAGAGTGTGGCTATATGTGGTAGAACGGCCAATCTGATGTGTGAGTGTGCATGTAGCTCTGGTATTATGTTTGTGTTTCTGTAGGAGCATGCAAGTGTATTTCTGAGTGTGTTATGCGTTGTATGTTACTGCAGGGTTACAAGGAACATGTATTCTGCTCCTGTGTGTTACAGTAATTGCATTACATCCCGACATGTGGGCTGGCTCAATTCTATTAATTAAATAAGAGGCAGAGGGTTGTGTCTCAGTGTGTGTTGTTAGTCTGTCCATTAGATGTGAGCATATGGATCACGTCAGGAAGAATTAGGCCGCTGTGGTCCTCGCACCCTGTCTCAGAGGAAGCAACACACAGACTGGGGCAGAAACACACACACACACACATGCTCCTACGTACTTATGCACATAATCACACTCTCTCATGTGTGTGTCGATGTTCCGTGGTGCCTTTTGTGATGTTTTCCCTGTGCAAGCCGTTTTCAAAGAAAGTCTGGACGGCTGCAGCGGGACTCCTTGCATCTTTGTTCTCTTTCCTCCTTTTCCTCTGGCTGCAGCTGGTCTATGGCTTGTGACAGATCCTCCAGCCTCGGTGTGCTGATTTGCAGGATGCAGAAGTGTGCGTGTGTGTGTGTCGACGTGCTCCTCTCTGCTCCCCTCTCCTGTCCCACTTCAGCCTAGATTAGAGCGTCTGTCTCCTGGGGGAGACAAAAATATAAAAATAAAGCTTTTTTACCAGAACACTGATCTAAACACACACACACACACACACACACACACACACACACTAAGGGTGCGTTATAGTCTTCAGAGAGAGGAGCCGAGAGAGCCCTTTTGCAACAGAATCCCAAAAAGCACTTTTTTTTTAAAAAAATATTCAGAAGATCCAGAAGATTCAGTAGATCCATACACTGACAGATAGACTGACTCACTCTACTAATAACTTTGACTAAGTTTCTCCATATGTCACAACAATAGAAAACCATCTGAAGGGCCGAGCCATGTTGTTTAATCTAATCCAAAAGATAGTTCTGTATTTTGTCAGTGTCCTAAGAATCCTCAGAATACTTGAACTTAAATATATGTCTCCCCTCAAGTCTGTTTCAACTTCAATACTTGGAAAGTTAACACTTAGATAACAATCGACACTGTATCTTTCAGTGCTGTAGAGCAGAGCATATATAAAAAGATAGATTAGACACGGAGCAAGGGCTGCACAGTCAAGTAGAGGTTACTCTTACATCACAGTGAGATAATTCCAACTCTGACCTTAGGGCATTTCTGTGCAGTTTGCATGAGTGGGTTCCTCTTGTTCTCTCTCAAAAAACATGTATTTGAGATTAATTGGTTGCTCTAAATTGTGTGTTGGTGTGATTGTTTTTGTGTTATCTCTTCCTCTGTGTTTGCCCTGTGAAGGTCTAGTGACCTGCCCAGGGTGTACCTGGCCTTGTAACCTATTTGTAGTCCTGCTTTCAGAGGCAGATGAGATTCAATAAATATGTTTTCAGTTGATACTATTGTTTAGGAATCTAATGAACTCCACTTTGATCAGAAGGCCTACATGTGAGAGATGTGCGATCCCATCACATCCAGCTCGACACTCAGCAGAGCGCAATTGGCACAAATTTTGCCTCCGGTTGAAATGGATGAGAGGAAATGTTTGAACTAGTCAGCTCAGATAGAAACTGCCACTCAAAATGCCCTTCAAAGAGCTACTTTTTCACTGTTAGACTGAATAAAGTTCAAAGCTTGTCACGTTTGACTCTCGCCTAAATAAAGGAGTTGAATCCATACTTCCACACTGAGTCATTTTTAACTGCACAAGCCCGTGCTTTTTGCCATCTGTGCATTAATAGATGAATCAACAAGACCCAGACAAGTAGAAAAATGTAACCTTTACTTATTTACAGATTGTACAGAGGTACTGAGTGACAAGGTAGTATTTACAACACAACTAGTAGCTTAGAAACCCCTGAACTTATACACAAGTGAGATACACAGCAGGGAGACCCACAGGACTGCACACCAGCACACTCCTTCCACCCACTACTGTACAAATGTGTGTGAACACCTGGAACAAATCTGTGCTGAGCAGGGAGCACGCGTCTAGACGTGTTCCTCGACGGAGGCCGGCATTGTGCGGGGAGCCGTGCTGCTGACATCACAGGCTGGGAGCTCCGGCCAGAGGCGGCGCACCGGCAGACGGAGTGGAAGTGGCGTGTGTTGGTACGCGGAGCCCAGCGGGTCTAACTCAGGGAGAACTTAGGTGTTTGCAGCAAAATATGTACCACCAGAAACACAAGCACTTCATGCAATTGAAAAAAGGGGGAAAAAAATAAATAAACAAAAAAAGTAGAACAAAAGGTTGGTGTAAAAATCTGTGTGATGGTGGACGTACAAACCCCAGTCTACATGCTCTCTTTACCACAATAGTACAGACGCAACGTGTGTGTTTTTGTGTGTGTGTGTGTGTGTGTGTGTGTGTGTGTGTGTATGTAGCTGTTATTGTTTTATATGAGTAAGAGCCAGGTCAGATGTTATGTGTAGGACGAAGGGAGGAGAGTACGGAAATACACACTTACACGCACACGCACACACGACAAACAAGCTCAAAACACACGTATCATCCAGTTTTATATAAATGCCTGTAACAATATGAAACACACGCACACACGCACACACACACACGCACACACACACACACACACACACACACACACACACACACACACACACACACACACACACACACACACACACACAAACCGAAAGGTGAAACAGCAAAGACTCATGGTGGAAGAGAACTATGTGGGAGTAGGAGGGGTTTTGTATAAACCACACAGGCCGTACTGTCGTTATTCATTGAGCATGATTCAGATTCGAGACCCAGCTACGTGTAGCTAGTTAACCAATTACATAGTTAACTAGCCTGTTAACCCAGCAGTGACAACTGTACAGTGAAGTCCCAACCAACAACACACCAGAGAAAGAGAAAGAAAAAAAAAAAATCTCACACAAGAATCTAAAACATGCCAGTCTTTTTTTTTTTTAAAGAAGCAGAATAAAAAAGCCACATTGTTATTGAAATGAATTAAACACTTAATACCATTCAAATCAAACAAATGAAATCAGTTTCTAACATTTAAAGCAAAGATTTCTTTTTACAGAAGTATAATATTGCAACCTGATATTGTGCATATAACTCACACACCATACCTGTTAGGATTACCAAAAGAGGGGCAGCGTTCACCATCAGAAGGTGCTTTTTTTTTTGTTTCAAACTGTCTTGCGGTCTTTGCAGCCAGGATATATAGATATATGTGAGTGTGTCTGCGTGTGTGTGAGAGAAAGAGAGAGTAGAGAATAGAAAGAAAGAGAATAGAGACAGACGCTCAGCTAATGGGGTATCAAGTCCTTTTTCCATCAAAATCCTTGTGCTCAAAAATCAATGCCCGTACTCAGTAGATTATGGATTTCTAGAACACTCATACACACATTGCCAGCTTGTCGAGTGTGTGTGTGTGTGTGTGTGTGTGTGTGTGTGTGTGTGTGTGTGTGTGTGTGTGTGTGTGTGTGTGTGTGTGTGTGTGTGTGTGTGTGTGTGTGTGTGTGAGTGTTGCCTCTGTAACGAGTCACTTTGCAAACTCTCCATGTTGCCACGTGACTCTCCCTCTCCCTCTGCTCTGTTCTCGCCAGCAGAGAGCCACACAAGTAACAGCTACTGCTGCTCTGACGCTCGTCCAGGAGGATGAATCTGATGAGAAAAATCTGCGACGGCAATGCACTAGGCTTCTAAATTCACTACAGGAACACTGAAAAGGGCCTCGAGTTCTTTTGCGTAACATAGAAAGTTATTAGAAAAACTATACCGTAATTCTACGAGAGTTGACGCTGCGTCGAATGAGTTCTCACAACTACCGATAGTAAGAGATTTCCAGCAAATATGTTGAGTTTTCAAAACACCACCACTGAACTTTCACTCTTCTGAAAGTCAATCTATTCTATAGAAGGAAGGAAGGAAGGAAGGAAGGGAGGAAGGAAGGAAGGAAGGAAGGAAGGAAGTAGCAAAAACACAAAGGAGTAATCGAGAAGAGGAAACAGAAAACAACCTGATGAAAGGTGGAGGGAATGCTGGAGGGAGGGTTGAGCACAGTTTCAAATAAAGAAGAGAAAGATCAAGAGTTGGTGTCGTGTATACTGTATGTATGATGCTGTACCCACTGTCTAACACTGTAAAACTTCTGATCTCACAATGGAAACTGACAGAGCTGTGCCCTTGACGGTGCCCTAAAACTCAATGCATTTCAAAGAGAAATAAGAGAAAAGAAAATATCTATCCAGCGAATGATCGAGAATATTCATATTTTTCAGTATAAAAGTGTTTTTGGTCAAACGTCTGTGTAGGTGGTAGGGTATAAAATCTACAAAGTGCACAAAGAGAAGCTATCTCATAGCCTCGACACACACACCCACCCTAAACTACTATCCTAGACTACTGCGTATGTGTGTGTGTGTGTGTGTGTGTGTGTTCATATGTGCATGAATGTGTGTGGGCATGTGTATGTGTGTGCATATATGACCCTGTATAGGAGTGTAACTGTAACACAGGGCAGTAGGAAGCATGCAGTATGACCTGAAGGCTAGCTAAGAGAGGAAGCAAAAATGCTATACTGTATGTCTCTAGATCTATAAACACTGGAACACACACTCTCATCCTGAGAGGCGTTTACTGGTGGCCGAGTGTGGTCCACTTTTTGGAATGTTCAATTAACTGACATCAACAATAGCAAACAGTCTGTCGTTTTCACTTTCCCCCCCTTGGAAAACAGACGCAGCGCGTTTATGTGTGTGTTCAAGTGTTTGTACATCTACGGGCAGGAAGCTGACCCACTTCTCAGACCTGTTACCTGACCAGCATGCCCGCCTCCCAGACTAGTCAATTACATAGATAGTACTCTCCATTCAAGTCAAGGATTACTCTAGTGTAGCTTACTACTCTTTAAGCCATGCCGGCAGTGCAGTTTGGAGGCTCAGACAACATAGGCGGGTTGACTGTAGAAATCATAGTGCAACAGGAGAGTCCTGGAGGGACGGGGGCCCGGTGTGTTCAGGTGAATCGTGTGAAGGTTTGTGTTTGTGTGTAGTCTCAGAAAGAAAGGGGGTTTCCTTATCCCCTTTTTCTCCAAGAGGCTGGTGAGAGGGTGGGACAGGTTGCTCGTCTTCCAAACACTGTTTGCATCTTCCTTCGCTTTTCACTGCTGGCGTTTAGACCCCGTGTACAGTGTCCTTCTTATCCCACCAGGATTTTGATCTGTCTTGTCAGACGTAGTGTCAGTTTGTGCCTCGTTGCCCACGGCTTGAGGCTGGTACACACACACCAACACTCACACACACTCTTCATCTTGTATTGCGCCTCCAGGTGTCCCTGTGGCCTCATCCCTGCCCTTTAGAGGGCGTGATGAAGAAAACAATGATTTATTTACTCAGCATCACTGTTAACCTTTGAGTTCGGAGCAGACCTAACCGTCTATCACCTCTGTGTGTGTGTGCGTGTGTGTGTGTGTATCTGTGCTTAGAATCAGAGCTGCCTAGTCCGGTCACACACACCTCTTTCTTGCATGCGTGCGTGTTAGTGTGTTTCAGTGAGCATAAGTGTGCTGTCTGCGACTCTCAGACGTCAGATTCGATGCTCGGCATGCGCCGGTAGAGCCGGGGTCGGTTACCACCCGCACTCGAAGCTCGCGGTGCTGTCACATAGCTCATTGGTTGAGCGGCAGCGGGTGGAACCATGTAGGCCACCATGGGAGGCTCCTGCTGAGGGTAGAACACTTGTTGGTCGATATGCCCGCCATGCTGGTTGATGTGATGGCTGCCATGGCTACCAAGAGTAAGTGATAGCGGCATTCTCTGCTTATAGAGCTCGTGGGCAGAATTTCTCTGTGGCATGCGTGTGGCAGCCTGGGAGGCGGGATCTCGTTGAGCTGTGCCAGGGGCTGACTGGAGGAAAGGGTTGTGAGATGGCCGGTCGGGGAAGAGGCTCTTTGAGCGCCGGGGCATAGGCATCGGGGCGTCCAGGCTGTGGTGGTGTGACGGTGACGGGGAAGGGGGGCTGCGGCTGCTAAACGGTCGATCAGAGCGCATTGTGAGAACGTTAGCGTAGGCCCCCTCGTCCAGCGTAAGCTCCCGATCCCTATCTCTGTCGGGCAGACTCAGTCCCCGCAGGTGGGGATGTGGCTGCGACTGCCGCTCTGGGATGCCGTCCGGAAGCACGTTCTCGTAGGAGTGCTGGCGACTCAGCTGGAGGTGCTGAGCCGACGAGGAGGTGGGGAGAGGAGACGGGGAGGACGGAGAGGGCTCGAAGTGGCTGACAAGCCCGTCCCCCTCGCCCACCAGGCCCAGCTCGGTCTGCGGAAGGTAATGCGTAAACATGTCCCCGCTGTGTGGGTGTGTGTGGGAGTAGTGTGAGTGCAGGTGGTCTTCGCTGATGTCGTACAGGTTTCCCAGGTGGGCGCAGGCATCACAGCGAGCTTGTGGGGATCGAACAGTGTAAAGGCCAGAGTATCCAGTGAGCTTCGTCAGGCAGGAGCGACAGTGTCCGGGCCTGACGCCTTGCGTCCCTGCAGTTCCACCTGCAGTTCCATCGAATGAACCCCCGGTTTTGTCCTTCGCGCTGGAAGTAGAGAAAACAATGGTTAAGATCAAAAAGGTAAAGTAAGCAATTGAACCATTCTTTGGTGGAGTATTTCCACTGCACACGGTACCTGCTGTAGGTGCTGTACTTCTTGTCCTTCAGGGAGTGCAGGTCAGCCTCAGCACTGTGGCTGTGGTGCAGAAGGCTGGCACTCAGCTGCAAAATGGGAGCGTCTGCCTGGAGTGTGTGAGAGTGCGAGTATGTGCTGTCAGGTGGAAACAGGTCAGGAGGGTAGCTGTGGTCATCACCTCCCTGGCTGTCTCTCTGGTATGGGGGAGCAGATTGGAGACTGGCCTGATCTGAATCAATGGAGTAGATTTTTGATGCTCCACCTCCTCCACTACCTCCTCCCCCTCCCCCACCTCCTCCTCGCTTCCTCAACTGATTGATGGGCTTAAATCCACCTCTTGTGGCCATGGAGTCAGAATCTTTGTGGGACGGTGGCCGACTGGAGCACTCAGAGATGTCAGAGTGCTGTGGCTCTTCCGGCAGGTACCGCTGGCTCTTCATCGTAGGAGGCCCGGGCCCAGATGTCGGGGCGGGGCTCGTGCCAGGAGATACGACGGTGGGCTGAGTCTTCAGTGTCTCCACGCTTTTCTTCCACAGAGCTCGGGGCTTCGAAGCGGGGCAGGCCGGCCCGGGGAGGCGGGTCTTGCCGTTGTCGTTGGTGATTGACAGCTGGGGCTTGTTGGGGCTGGTCTGAATAGGCGGGGGTTTCTGCTGCACGGGAAATGGTGCAGCATTGTTAAGGAGGTTTTTGTGTCGCCCGGACAAAGACAGGAAACCCTGTGGACCCGCAGCGTTGCTATAGAGACCAGGACCCTTCTGAGGCAGACTATGGAGTGAGTTACCTAGGAGACAAGAAGAGATGCACCTTAGACAGTGGATGCAATAAATGAATGTTTGGATGGATGCTCAGCCAGTTAGCTGAGATGTTATCTATTGCCCTGGCATGCAGTGTGCCATTTAATGCTTTTCTAATCAAAAGCTGAGCTTTTACATGACACCTAATTCAATTAGATAGATTGTTGAAACCACAGCAAGGTGAATGAAGTCACCTCTACTTATTCACACAAAGACTGTATAGAAACGTGAAGGGCAAAGTTAGCCATTTTGTGACTTTTTCTGTTAAATTAATTTGAATGTAAATTCTGCAAACTATTAAGTGCATGTTACAACAAATAATTAAAGTGCATAAAAGCCTACCTTTCCCTGACACCATGTCCAGGATGCTGGGCTGCAAGAGGACAGTGTTGCGTTTGGGTGAAGACAGAGCAATGGATTTGGCAGACTTGAGCAGGTGCAGCATGTTGGCTTGAGGACTGAAGTCTAGCTCCGGGGCTTTTTTCTTCATGTCAATGTGAACACCATGGATACAGCTCCATATCCCCTAATAGAAGGAGAGGAGAGGTAAGGAAACAAGAAGGGAGGAGGAAATTAAAAAAAAAAAAGGAAAATGAAAATCAGGGACAGGAGCAGGAAGATAAGAGAGATAATTGAAGAGTTAGTGTAATTTGCAATCCAACGACTTAACAAAAAAGGTTCAGACGTGCGTAAGACTAATTTCCTCGTGAGGTAAATTAGCAGGGACCTCTGCATCCTTCCTCTTGTGCGCTTACTGCAAACCTTAACCTCATTTTGTTTTGCAACGCAGCTCGAAGAGATAATCGCCACTTTTTTAGATGAACTGCTTCCAGAGGCGCCTACAAAATTAAATTTAGGTGATGATGTCACTGGAGGGGGCCTCTGAGTGCAAGGAGATGTTCTTCCTGGAGCCACTTAACCTCCAGCATCGCTGCTCTAACGGCATGTGTGCACACACGCAGACGCACGCCCTCACAGACACACATCGCGCTCTTTTTGTAAAACACTTAATGTGTGAAATGCCGCTCGTCTGGAATAAAAGCCCTGCCTAACACAGAGACATGATATATGAATAATGAAAGAATGGTCTGTCTGGGTGTGCCCATTTGTGTTTTGTGTGTGTATATTTAGGTTTGTGTGTGTCTGTCTGTGTGTGTGAGTGCCCTTGTCCGTCTGTCTGTCTGCGTGTGGTCAGACATGCCTGTCAAGTCACCTCACTCCACCTGAGTGTGGAACCATTTCACCTGTGATAGATTCACTCCTGTGTGTGTGTGCGAGTCTGTGAATTAAAAAGAAAAAAAAACAGTGTATGTTCATATGAGTGGGCTGTGTATGTCTGTATATGGGTTTTTCTCTGCATCTCCACCCTCTTAGCTGTTTGATTCCTCCATTCTGCGTTCCGTATGCACATATATTCATCTCTGCATCATAATAGCCCCCCTACTTTTGTTTCACACACGTGCACACTTCAGATTCCCCTGAATATGACAGTGACAGGTGCATATGTTTCAGGCATACAGATGAGCATGTTTTTCACTAAGAATAATGCTACATATTTTGCCTGTCTGCATATTGTCGTGAGGATTTTCAGCACACTTTTGCTGGCATTTGCACCACATCTGAAGAACTATGAAGATTAGGCAAATCAGACAGATAATGGATTAAACCTTGACTGCTTTGTTTGAGATGGAATTTTTGCACAACAAGACAGCAACAGACTAATCGTTCTTGTAAGTTACTGTGATGTTTGAACTGATGTTGTTAAACACGACAGAGGCTTGCCGCTTGTCTTCAAAGTCACTGTAATGTGCTGTTTTAACTATATCTCATTTTTCTGCCTTGGCACAGAACAGCATTCAGACATTTTGCAAATATGTTTATCTTTATCCCCCTTGCTGATTTTCTGCGTGATTAACCCACGCCGACTCACACAGGCTATAGTATTAAACATCAATAACATTACAAGACATTCCTATCCCAGCTCTTGATATTGATATTCCAACAGCGACTGCTTTATTCCAGTCTCGATCAATTCTGTACACCGTGTCTCTGGTACTCTGGGGACAATGCTTGATCAGTGAGTAGAGTTCAGCGCTACATATTGTAACAGCAATATCTCACAGGATGACATGAGGGGCAACAAAGAAAAAAATCAAAACTCAGGAAGTCAAAGTGGGAGCTACTTCCTGCTGTTAAAATGCTGCTACAGTTCCTGAGGACGACTCACCCTGCTGATGGTGAAGAGCAGGCCCGGCCTCCCAGAGCAGACGCCAGTGAAACAGTATCTCAGCCTCCAGTAGAAGAGATGCTCCGAGATGAAAGTGAGTATTGAGAGACCCATAGCTGTGGCCAGCATGTAGAACACACCGGCCATGTTGTCAATATCCAGCTGGCTAGACATCACCTCGTTCTTCTCATTGTGGCAGATTCCAGTCAGCCACTGGGCCTCCAGCTCCTCCATTTCACCTGTTGAGCAGGTGGCAAAAGGAAGTGTGAAAGATCAAGAAAGCAGAACTACAAAAAAACTGTGAGAGGAGGAAAGTGAGGGAGAAGTGAAAGACGAACAAAATGGGAGAGAGAGAGAGAGAGAGAGAGAGAGAGAGAGAGAGAGAGAGAGAGAGAGAGAGATGTGGTGGGTAAGAGGCCGTATCATTGTGTGGGAGGTTGGAGGGGAAAATGAGGGGGAGGAGGACTGAGAGGTGAAGTGGTAAATAGATCGTAATGGAAAGGAGACAGGAGGTGGAGTGAAAAAAGGGGGCTGCAGAATGAGGGGGGGAAAGAACTGATAGTGATGGAGTGATAAGGAAAGATGGGAGGAATTATTATCAGATCGAGTGTGTTCGTGTGTCCGAGCATGTGTGTGCTTGTGCATGAGGGTTGTTTGCCCTGAATAAAAAGGCTGGGTGTGAAGTGAAGCGCTTTAGTGGCTTCAGCAGTTTGATTTCAGCCTGGCTCATTCTCCTCCCTCCATTCGCACCATCTCACAGCTTATTATACAGAACAATCTGGAGAAGTAAACATAACGGGACACGGTGAGCACTTGCGCGCGCGCACACACACACACACATGCGCAAACCCACAGAGAGTAATGATGATGAAATGGTGTGTTAAGACTAGCCCCTGATAGCTTTCTGACAAAGGGAAGAGGGAGAGAGGGTGAGTTCTGGGGGAGGGGGACAGGGGAAAGCAGTGGGGCAGTAGTTCTAATACGAAATGCCTACAATAGTTTAAAACTTACGGCAATCAAGAACTTCAAAACTTCTTACCATCTCCTATGATTCCCAGGATGGCCAGATCCACGAGGCGCTTCCAGTAAGATCCTTTCTGCAGGGCGATGCCATAACCTGTGGTGGCGAAGATGTAACCGCTCCCGATGGTCACCAGCTTACAGCCGTCATCTCTGCCTGCCATGTAGTTCAGGACTGCAGCATCGTAGATGAAAGCGTCCAGTTTTCTATTCGACAAGTACACAGTGTTATGGAGACCAAGACTCACAATATGATCAACCTGCACAGAAAGGAGTAAAGAATTTTACCAACTCAGGCCTCTCCTCAAATTTACACAAATAATTTTCAACACAAAAAAGCAATCTCAAACAGTTTGGTATGAAAGGTTGATATTTTGACAACTTTTCTTTTTAAAGTCATCATCACACATGCAAATGAAAAGATGAAGCATATGCTCCTTCAGTCTTGAAAAGTATTTCATGAATGTGATCTGGAACGAAAAATGTACTTTCCCATGTCTAACAAGTGATCGAAACTTTTTATTGTCAATACTTTGTTACTTGGTGATATAGCTCTTGCATTTTATTTGGCTTGCTCAGGCCTGTATTATTTATATGCACGTAGTAGAGACACATTAACGGAGCCGTCAGCACTCTGTGGATCATTCTAATGACTAACGCATTAGTTAGCTGGAGTGAGATACTCTAAAATCTGTTTGTTTGTTCTTGAATAAATAAAGCAAAAAACAAACACACACAAAAAAGTGATTTTAAAGGAGAAGACAACAGCACTAAAGCAGATGAGATAAACCACTGACTCCAGCAGCTCCAGCAGCTAAAGCTTTATTTAAGGCTGCTAATACATCAGAAGTATTGTGGACACAAGCTCATGTAAATTAAAGTAGGACACTCGTCATGTTGCTGTCAGGAGGACTCAGAAACAGTGAGGACTCTTCCTATGTGGTAATCAGGAGTTTAGTGAAACAGTAACCACTCAGTCAGTGTATTAGCACTAAAGACAGGCAGCGGTTTTGTGAGTCTTCAACTGTTTTCACACGGAATATAAATAATGAGCAGAAATCTCAGTAATCATATTGCTACATTCTTCTTGGTAATCAGTCACTTCAGTTTTTTCTGCAAAAAGTAATTCAGTTACAGTGTCGCTACTGTAAACATGGTATATTGCGATTATTAAGATTTTTTTTTTCTTTATGTTAATGTTATGTAACAGTATTACCCAGACCCACAAACAGCCCCTTTATATTAATCGCATCGCTTGGCTTTCTCGGAGCTAATATTCCACATGCAAACCAGATTTGGACTTGGGCTGTGCCTGAGAGTCCTCTATAGTCATTTTGACAGCCCAGTACATATTTCCACAAATGCAGGCCAGCCTGTACTTCTCTCTCTCTCTCTCTCTCTCTCTCTCTCTCTCTCTCTCTCTCTCTCTCTCTCTCTCTCTCTCTCTCTCTCTCACTCTCTCTCTCTTTTTTTTTCTTCCACTTGCAGGTTTTGTCATTATTCTGGCATGACAAGCTGCATTCAGACCGAAGGGGGCGCTAATTTGTATCTGACACAGAAATCCCCCAAAGTGAGGTGGCAACATCTGAGTTCAGCAGAAAAAAAAAAGCTTGATGAATGGTGAATGAAACACAATGCTACCAAGAACTACAACCTCCATCCTACATGGATACATTCCCTGAACCTGGAAATTCGGTTATTAACTTCATTATAAAGAGAAAATGGTTTTTATGTAATCAGATTAACACACCCTGGTGACCTAAATGTTAGATACGTGCCCATAATGGTCTATCTGTTCCTGTGATGGAATGCATTTTGTTGATGCACAGAGTATTTCAAATCAGCGTTCATTCATTTCACTGTGGCCAGCATTAGAGAGGAATACAAATTCATGAAATGATCTAGTGCATTTCAAACGTGCATCCCTCATCTCAATGTATTTACGACTGGACTGGAATTTTATTCCAGCTCACGAGCATTTTGCATTTTTCTGTCAAAACAACTTGCAAAGATTTGTGTTTATTGTTTTTTCAGGAACAGCCAGTTTTGCCAAAGAATGCAGCCGAAGTTCTGATGATTCTGCTGAGCACATTCATTATAGAGTTTTGATGTTGTGTAAACAAAGCCTAATATATGAGATGGGAGAAAACCTATCTATTTGAAATGGAGTATCAATAAAGTAATTATTTCCGAAAGGGGGGAAAAGCAAAAAGTAAAATTATGCTTGAAGAAAATACCCAAAAGATCAAAGCGCACAAAACTAATGAACAAATAAAAGAACTGCAACCATCCTTCCATTAGTGTGTGTGTGCAGTAGGAGGAATAAAGGTAGAAAACTCAACAACAAATTACGCGCTCCCTGTTTTGGCAGCTTCCTCTTTCCAGCAGCAACAAGACTCTATAATGAGCTCGAGCAGACAGCGTCTGCATTTTACCATCAGTGACAGAGACACACTCAGCACTGTTACAGCGGCGTTTTAGCATAAGCTAGTTGCCGGGCCCCATGGGGCCGGGCGTCTGTGCGATGCAAGGGCTCTTTGTTGTCGCTGTTGATTTTCACATGTTCTTCAGCATACGTGTTGTTTGCAAACAGAAACACCCCCTCAGGTGTGATAAAGCTCAACTTGATGTGATTCGGCTTGACTAGTTCGGCGTACCCAGTCTTGAGGCTGACCAGCGCGTCCTGGACGCCGCTCTGATGGTATTTGGTCATGTACTGATGCATATCGGGATAGTTCTTCCTGATGTTGCGCTCAGTGCTGCCGTTGGGGACCGTCCCGAAGCGAAAGGGAGGGGAGTATGAGTACGGACTCTGGAACTGTCGGGAGAAAAGTGAAGATAGCAAAAAATAAGACGAGGAAATAGGAAAAGAGGAAATTACAACATGAAATAGGTACAAAAAAAAAAAAAAAAGACAAAAACATCTCAAAAAAGTGTGAATGAGAGAAGGGTAAGAAGGACAGAGTCGAGCAGTCTGAGCAGGAAATGGAGCAAGAGAGTGAAAGTTAAGGAGGAACGCATGAGGAGGAGAGGGGAGGTAAGCATGGAGAATGACAGGAGGAGATGGAGGAGAAAGGAGGAGACAGTGGAGTGGACTCATCAGTCATCATCATTGTGTGTCCAGTCTAGCGTAAGACTGGCTGGTGTTCTGCTGACACTGCCAGCCTCTGCAAACTACACACACACACACACATACGCAAACACACACGGAAGAAAAATGTGCATGCACATGCACGCGTGCGCTCACACACACACACCTTTGATCTATGAAGCGTGCATGCGTGTGTGTGTGTGTGTGTGTGTGTGTGTGTGTGTGTGTGTGTGTGTGTGTGTGTGTGTGTGTGTGTGTGTGTGTGTGTGTGTGTGTGTGTGTGTGTGTGTGCTGGCAGTGTTAGTGTGGTGACAGCTACGGCCAGAGGGGTTGTGCTGTTGAAACCCAAGGGCGCTCCCCAGAGAGTCCTGTCTGGCCGCAGGGCTGGCATCCATTACAAGAGCAACCCTGGCTGTGAATGCCTTAAGTTTCTTCTGTTTGCATGTGTGTATGTGTGTGTGTGTGTGTGTGTGTGTGTTTGTGTGTGTGTCCACATGTGTGCAGTCCCACCTTCTTGTCAGACAGTCCAGTGACTTGGTCCACAAACTCTTCCTGGATCATGAAGGCGGCCAGGTTGGCAGTGTAGGAGGCGAGGAAGATGACGGCGAAGAAGGCCCACACCGAGACGATGAACTTACTGGTGGTGCCCTTTGGGTTCTGAACAGGCACAGAGTTGTTGAAAACCAGACCCCACAGCAGCCATATGGCCTTACCGATGGTGAATGATGGGCCGTGCGGGTCTGAGAGAGAGCGAGAGAGAGAAAAACAGAGGCAGAATAGCAGAGGGAGCGATAAGAGAGAGGAGGTGAAAAAGGATTATGAGCTGCAGAACCGAGTAAGGTGAAGAAGTATGAGACCTGAGACTCACTTTTTCAGCTGATAGTGAGAGGATGACAATCACATATAAATTCTACTCTTCAATCCCTGAAATTCCCTCCTTACTTTTGCCAACTACAGACTAAAAGAACCTTGAAAGATTCATTTAAGATCTTTCCACTGTCTGCAAACCATTACACATCTTTTGAGAGAGACTGCTCTCGCCCCTTCTCTATGTGGTCTGCATGTTTAATCTGCATGTTTAATTTGGCACAAGCTCTACCCCGGGTGCCCTCCCTGACACAACCTGAGCATCTGAGACATACCATCATTTTTCCAATTAGGAAACTACATTTGAAAGGAAAATGTAAATGCATCCTTTAATCGCCAGAGTGAAGAATTGTTCATTTTTTTGCACATGATGTAGCTGTTAATTTGTCCAACAAGTGCTGTGTATTAGAAAGACTATTTAATTTAATAGGATCAGAGGGGTGACATTGTACAGAAAAATGTGACAGTATTATTGGCTTTAATTTTTATTGATGCCCACAGCTTGCACATTTTGGAACAATTATTATCGCCGACGGACATTTCGGTCAGATGAGAAGAATTATGAATTAGAAAGTGGAGGCCGACACTTCTTCGGGCCAAATCAAATCCCATAAACAAATGCACTGAGTAAATGGACGTCTACTGACTGAATAGATTTTCCATTTACAGACAAAACTGAGTAAAACTGTGTCTTTCAGACGAATGACCTGCAGAGAAAAGAAGAGCATTAGCAGCCACTGAGATGTTGCTTACAGACTATTGAGCATCCGAAGACTTCCAGTCAGCAGGTTCAGCACAACGCAGGGACAAGAACTAATTTGCAAACTGCAGATTTGATTCAGTAAGGTTTTTGTTGCTTTGGTTTGATGTCTGTGAAGCTTTCCACCTGAAATTATTTGCAAGCCAGAAGGGAACTGCAGACATTTCAGGAAAATACACTCCTTATATTTTTTGGGGGGCTGAATTTTAGATGAAAAACTGATATTGCCTATACATATACATTGTAAAAGTAAAACAAATGTCACAAACTTGTTATCTTAGCCTAAAATAAAGACAGAGGTAAACAGCCAGCCTGGCAGACTATGCCTTATGGAAATACTCAGAACTGAAGAAATGCTCTGGTAAACAACCCTCATAACAACACACTCTCTGGTTTATGCCTCAGCAAACAAAATAAATAGTCAGGTTCAAAGGTGCTGGCAGGCAGATTTCTTTCCCGTCAGAAAGAGCCAGGCTTAATGTTTCCACTAAATCTAATCGTTGTGCTAAGCTACACTAACAGAAGCAGACTGTAGCTTCATATTTAAAGGGAGAGTTCAGATTTTTGGAGGTGGGGTTAAATGAGGTGCTAATCTGTAGTCAGTGTGTTTTCCGCAGTAAATGGAGTCAAGGCATCCTCAGATTTGAAAAGGAGGCAGCTGTGCTGACACCAAAGCATAATATACTTTGGTGGACAGGAGTCAGCAACAGAACTCGGTATAGCTGTCGAAAGGAAAACCCAAGATACGTGCTTTATATAGAATAATTTATGGGTGATATTTGCGTGAAACAGCAGTTTCTGATGAAGAAAAAACTGCATTACTTATTTCTCTTGTCAATGTTGCGGCCTTCATTAACAAATGCAAAACCTTTGTCAGGTGTACGCCACCTCCTTTTTAGTTAGTATTCTTTAATTGTTTTAAACCTTTTTATGTGACCTCAAAGCCCACTTTAAAGACTGAAGGAAGAAAACTAAGCTATGAATTCAGGCTTAGTCAGATGAACTTGATGAGGGTTAGTCTGGCCATCTGGCTTTTACACTTTGACACTTTTATTGTTTTAGTGTCAATTTACATCCTATCCAGACTGGAACACTTAACTATTCTATTGCTATAGAGTAGAGGACAGTCCATTACTTTTCCATGCTTGTGCAAATAAATTAACTTCCCTTAAGTAGATTTTTCAAGTATTTGTATGCATTAGAATCTTCACTCCCTACATTTCAACAGAAATAACTGTACACTCTGCTCCTTACAGCAAGTTTTAACATCTGAAGATGATTCAGCGTTTCGGTGGAAGAATCAAAGCAGCTGATGATAAGAGTTACCGAAACTGAAGCTGCAGAAGTTCACTGCTTAAAGAGGAATTCATTTACATCAACAATGGTTGAAAACTGACATTGTTTTCTCTCTTAAAAAAAAAAAAAACCCAAAACAGACTCTTTCATCCATCACAGCACCACAGTCAGCAGTAAAGGCGAACTGTATGAAAAACTACATTAAAACACTTTTGACGCTAACATATCACACTGTGCACAGTCATGTGCAAACAAAACTCCTTTCCTTGGAGCGACCCAAAGCTTACCATGAGTATTCCAACATAAACCGGGCACTTTTTTTTTTTTTATTCCATCCACCAAATAAAATCAGAATAGGGAAGCACTATGACAGATGCTGGTGACTCTTACATCCACAGTGACAAGGCAGTAAAACCGCACAGTGATCCAAATTAACCCCTTGCTGACCCTAAATCTGACTGTCACACAGAGATAAGCCCTGTTTTGTCAGGTATGCAACTGATTTTATAAATGGGTCTGGTGATTTTTAAGGGACTAAACAGCAACCAACACTGCAAAATATATCAACAGCATTAATCTGCAGTTCTGTTTAAAGTCAGCCAACTGTGCGTGTCTACTAAAAACATTGCGCTCATCAAGGGTAAGCATTTCACACAAGTGTACTTTAAATAATACAAACTAGCCCTTTAAGGTACACACTTCAAAGAGGTAATAGTCTACAGATGCTCAGAAAAATAAGCAAGTTCCCAGGGAGCTGGGAGCTTTCTGCCAGAAAATTAATCATTTTACTTGCCCGAAATATCCAACTTCTCTCAAGCACATTGTTTTCCCGAAAGGAGAAAGTGTGTGTTGATTAAAAATAAAGTCATATTGGAAAAAAAAAAAAAAAAAAAATTCCCGTTATTGGCATTTATTCTTCAATCAGTGAAAAACTGTAAACAAGCAAACGTAAAGATTTATCGAACGACACTGAGAAGTGCTGGAAGGAATGAAACAGGCTGGCCTTTAGCTCATTTAAATGTTCAATGAAGTCAAAGTGTTGTTTGGTGTGAACCCAAAATAAAACACCTTTTCACAGCCACCAGGGCAACACCGAGTTATGCCTCAGACTACAGTTTGGGTGACTTGCTTCAGGAGGGAAATGCTAATGCTGTCTAACATTACCTGAACTGTCTGAAGGCGGGGTAATAATAGGTCACTTCTATCGCTTCGGGGGGGGGACTTAGATTTAAGCTTCTTGCTCCTGGGAGAAACAATCGGTGTGATATTCCCGACAACGTGCGTGTAAGTCTACCTTTGCCTTGGGCCAAGTTGCGGTTGAAGCCCAGCGGACTGACGAACTCAAAGAGGAAGACGGCGATGGCTGTGACGATGAGCAGCATCACAAACATCATCACCCAAACAGACGCACTGAAGGGCTCTGAGAGGAGGGAGATGGAGATAAGAAAAAGAGGGAGAGAGTTTAAGAGGAATCGAATATTTGAGACAAAAAGCGAAAGAGCAGGAGACTCATAAAAAGTGAGGGGCAGGGAGAGAAAAGGGGAGACAGACTCATAGGAAATAAAGGAGGAGTAGCAAAAAACAAAAGGGACGAGGGGGGGATAAAGCAAGGAAAACATGACAGAGAAGAAATAGAGAGAAGGGAGAAAGGGAGACAGACAGAGCGAGAGAGGCGGAGGGGGGAGTTAGTCACAGAGAGTTTGACGGAGCACATTTCCATATTTCTCATTATTCCCTTGGATGAGAGCTGAGAGAGGGAGAGGCCCGGGGCGGGGGAGATGGTGGAGGGAAGGGGGAGAGAAGGAGGGAGGGAAAAAGAGAGTGAGAGGGAGAAGAATCAAACTCCAAGTGATCTGATGTGTCCTGCTGTGGGCATGTGTGTGTGTCTGTGCACATGTGTGTGTGTGTGTGTGTGTGTGTGTGTGTGTGTGTGTGTGTGTGTGTGTAGGTCTGCATGTGTTTGGTTTGTATGTAGCAGGGCAGCAGTTCGGAGGAGAAGGATGAGTGCCAGAGATGCTGAACCCAGACAAATCGTACACGTGTGTGTGTGTGTGTGTGTGTGTGTGTGTGTGTGTGTGTCTCACTGTATGTATAAGTATGTGACTGCCAGGGTTAGCCAACCCTGAGAGATTGTGCGCTGAGGTGCCTCTAATATGAGTGCGAGAGATACTGAACCGTCACTGATACCCTGGCCCAGGCTCAACACACACACACACACACACACACACACACACACACACACACACACACACACACACACACACACACACACACACACACACACACACACACACACACACACACACACACATGCTCGCTCTCTCTCTCTCTCACACACACGTACGCAATCGCACAATCATACAATAAGCTCCAATATAAACACACGCGCTCAAAGCACTCACCCCTTAACATACATACGGCCAAAGCACATTCATTCTCCACACATCTTTGACTCCATACAGAAACATCTTGAAGTATCGGTGCGGGACCACACACACTTTCCTTTTTCTTCTTTTTTTTTTACATCCTTGCACACACGCATACTGACACATGACTTGATACACAGGAACCAACACACGCATGGTCCAATACATCCCCTCGCTCCCTGCCTCGCTCCAATGACAATACGAGACATTAGGCAAGCACAGATAAGCGCTTCAGTTTCAAGTCATCTGTGCGAGTGAGGGAGAGAATGAGAGGAAAGAGGAGAAAGAGAGGTGTGTATCCAGAGTGCTTTGTCTGAGCTGACTTTGAAAAAACAAAACAAAACAAAAAAAGAAAAAAAAAACAGCTGGCACGCTCCACTTCCTCTGCTCTGGTAGAAATATTAATGTGCTTAGGGTGTTGAGGCCCAGATAAAGTCAGAGTACAAGTGGAATTTGGCCAGCATATATTGTCTGAATAAAATATTCCATTTTATGTGCAGAATTTTGCCAATATGTAAGCACCTCCCACTTACTCCGCCGCAGCTCGCTGGGGGGACGGATGGAGAAATACGAAGAAAAAAATAAAAGCCTGAAACTGAACAATTCATGGTTGAAGAAGACGGAAAAAAGGGCGGATTTACCAAGGAAGGCAGAAGGAGAGACAGTCCCGTTGCTACGTGACACCATGACGCTGATGCCAGTCTCCACAAAGGGCACGGAGAAGTCAATGACCTCTGACCTCTCCTCGTTGATGGTCAGCGATCCGACGGCCATCACTGCCTTCTTGTATACAACCTGGCAAGCAGAGAGAGTAACACTGTTGGATTTTTTGCACGACCCACACTGCAAACACGTACTGGAATAAATACAGCGAGCTCAGTCAATATTTGAACAGCATCATGCGATCTGGATTTGGTTCGTTCTTCCATTTTTCATTTTTTTCTTTCTCTTTTTGGACCTGAAAGATCACAGCGGCTGAGGGGACAACACAGAATGTCAGGCAGAGTTGGAGGGCATCTCCGACCATATCAGATGGAGAGAAAGAATTGGACTGTCTTCTTCAGACTGCCACCATTTCTCGGTGTCTAAATGTATTCCGACACGCGGACATTGCGCTCATAAAGACGTCATTTTTAGTATGTAGTCAAATGTTATGTTTCCTTAGATGTAATTGTCTGAAGGCTTCTTAGCGATCCGCTCTCATAAACATTCCCACGATCTATGGATCATATTGTCAAGATCCATTATCTGATGGTTCATGCTCAACCTTTGAGGGTTTTACTGTGACAGCGCTTGGCTCTAATTTAGTCTGTGACTGAATGACTCATTTCCAGAAAAGATGAATGATAATGATTGAGTGAGCCTCCAGCTATCCTGCCAGTGAACCTGAATTCACCGCAGGGAGTCAAAAAGACCGTGCAGTCTCTGTGTTTTGAGCTTCAGTGACAGGGTGACACATTTTCAGATACTTGAGTCGCTGTTTGTGGATTTTATAGGATAAAGCTGGCAGTGCTCCATGTTTTTCATTTAACAAACCCCATGAAATGACCGTCCAGACAATGAACTGATCCCACTAATTATTCTGTTCGCGCGGCCAAAGCCTGATTTTCCTCTGTGCCCTAGGGCTTCATCATTGTCCAAAAACTATTAGAAAGACATCAGTGTCCTTTCATTACAGTGAACACTGGAACTGTGGTTTATTTTCAGTCAATCCCACATGAACCACACTGCTGCTGTGGCACAACAAACCAACATAATCCGACAAGACTTGAAGTCACCGAGTCTACTTTAAAAATGAGACCTATACTTCTTTGGTAGCTGCAGGATACTGGAAAACATTCGATCACATACATAAGGTTTCAATGTGTTTGCTTGAGCCAATGCCATGAGGGCTGACTTCATGTCCACTGTAATGAAATCAAAATGAAAATAGCCTTTTCCTGGGAATCCATCGCTCTATTGTTCAGAGCATTCAAACACAAAGCTTGCGATCTTTGATTTCTGTCTTAGTGTTTCCCAGACTTTGTTCCTTTCGCCTTCCGCATTTCCTAGGAACATTAACTCTTACTTCACCCACGCAAAAGCAGGAACCTTCCAAAAAAAGCACTGGGCTCATTTCCAGCTAAACTCTGCTGTTAATTTAAGAAAATGCCTCATTCTTGGTTTTCTCTGACATGTGCAAATCTAAGTGTGACAGCCTCGGAGTAGGCAAAGCCTCAGGCCACCCTATGATACCTAACAAGCCCCGAAGGGGTAATTAGACCACTAATCTGAACCTTTTTTCTAATTAGTTTTATGCTTGGTGCTATGAGTGCACCTTTATCATGAAAACATACAGTCAAAAGAAAGATCCTTTGAATAAAAATGTGAAATATTGTTACTATGTGAAATATAAGGATCAGTAATGACGTGTTATCACTGTAAGGCCTTTGTGAACATTTCATTGTCTTTAAAATTTTAATAAATGTTATAATTTATTTCTCTCTGTGAGCTGGTACTGGACTTACAAGTGAAAGGGACCTTTACTTTTTTGGTATTCAAGAACTATATATAAAAAGTTAAGATGCTGTGACGCTCATATGAAACATGGCCAATCTATTAAAAAAAAGAAAAGAGAAGTTTCACCAGTTTAAAGGCAGGGTTTTACACTGCTTTAAAAGCTCAGTTTATAGAAGCTGATATCAGCTTGTGTCAGACTTTCTTTCTATGTCTGAGGTTCCCGAGAAGACGTCCCATTTGAAGAAAGTGCTTTTTTATTATGGGGCTGCGGGATGAAAAATGGGGGTCTGAGACATGATCGCCTTTGACTCTACATCATGGAAAAACTACTCCAAACTTAAGAGCTCCCTTTTAATCTTTAGCGATACTGTCAAATAAAAGAAGATATTTAATACAGCAATTTTTAAATATTGGTGATTTCAATGCTTGCAGAAACAGGTAATGCCATCCAGAAGAAAAAGAAAGAAGGAGGGCTGTACCTCTCCAACCATGCCATTCCAGACATTGTTGATCTTCTTCCCGTGCTTCCCGTTGGTGACCAGGTAGAGGTCATAGGTGAACTTCACGTTCCTCGCTATCTTCTTAAGGATGTCAATGCAGAAACCTTTGCAGCACTGTTTGATATAGGCGCCTCCCGAAGTGCTGTTACTGTAGCATCAAGTCATAAACACACAAACATGCACAAACACAATTAGACCATATTTTTTTAATTTTTACAACAGGGGACATTTCAGTGATGTACGGTCGAATGTGCGGAGTGCGATTGCATCTGTGCACACTGATTCCTCGCTCCACATCTGCTGGTTCTATCAAACTGTAAAACTAGAATTATGACAGTGCAGAGTAACCATAAATACTGCTAAAGGGCAGAGCGAGCTTGTACAGTGTGAGAAAGTGTGTGTGTGTGTGTGCACGAGTGAGTTTGTGTGTTTCCCTCAGTGCCAGCAAACCAAACCAGATGAAAACACAGGGGTACTGAGCAGATGCTGCCGGGCTTTAAATAGAGCTCGGCTCTACAGAACAACCAACCCACATGATTAAAATATCAGCTGTCCTTTCCTCGTCTCTCTTCTGTGTCCTTTTCTCTCTCTCTTTCTCTCTCTCTCTCTCTCTCTCTCTCTCTCTCTCTGCCTCCGTTTCCCTGCTCCTGCCCGTAAGGAGCTACTCCTCCAAAACTCACGGCGTACCTACACACAACGCAGCCGCACACCAAAGATGCAGAGAATGGAAACCGATGTTTCAGTAAACTTTTCTGACAGCCGTCCCAGAGGACCCCGGAGCACTGAACTAAACTGAATTGTTGGATCAAATGATTCTCATAATCTATTAAACCGTAACGGCAAATGCATTTTCATCAATACTTAATCCGGCTCCCATGTCAGCCATCTTTGATAAGGCATGTATAGATCGGATCGGAACGGTAACTCTGTGACCTTTTCGCCTACCATTTTAGCTAACTCCAATTCAAGAGGAAGCTTAGGAAGAACTGAGGATTTAGTAGAGAGAGAGAGAGAGAGAGAGAGAGAGAGAGAGAGAGAGAGAGAGAGAGAGAGAGAGAGAGAGAGAGAGAGAGAGAGAGGGAGCAAAGAGATCAACTGTCAAAGACGTGAAACATCAAACATAAAATATCTTTTAAGAGCAGTCAACTGGATCTGTGGTGAAGCATAATATGTGTGTGTGAGCGCGCGCACGTGTGTGTGTATGCCAGAAGAAAAAGCACAGTATGCATACAGCATGCGTATGTACATTATGCGCCCCAGGTGTTTTAATGCATACATACGATATACATTAGTTCCTCCCAGCTGAGCCCTCACTGTGTCCTTATGTCACTGTGTAAACACACACACACACACACAAGTGCACACACAGGCGCATACACTTCCACATACATCTTTTTTGATCCCTGCTGAACGGTTGTAACAACAAACAAATAAAATGGAAGTAGTGACTGGGCAAATGTAGCCTTTATGGATGGCTGGATGCACATACGTGGACACATGGATGGACAATCGCATCAACACAAAACACGAACGACGGCCCGGAATACATTAGTGACCCGCTCAAGACGTGAACAGTCACGGCCGCTTCAGAGGAAAGCTGAGACATGGCGGGTCAGGTCACAAGCTCAACTTTCCACGGGAGGTGATTTAGTCATCTAATTGTCCCTGCCTCGCGCGGCTGATCCCAGCGCTTGTTGTGATGCATCTCCGTCCTGCCGGCCTGCCTCCTCCGTGGCCATCTGAGACAAGGTCTTTTAATGTAACTCATTCTCTCCATTAAAGTAGCAAAATAAATCTTCAAAGAGAGTAATTACAGGTGAGAGTTTTTTGCACTTCCCCTGTGGCTGGCGATGATGGTCCTAACCTGTCTTTATCCTCTGCTACCCTTCTCTAATGGCGGTGCTGAGCAAATTCAATTTGCTGCTGTCTGCTTAAAATTGTTCATGGTAACAATGCTGTCACTCACAAGGAGGACAGTTTCAAAAGGACTGTAATCAACCAGAAGCACAATAAAGACAAGAAAAAAACTGCAGCACTTACGATTAATGTTCAGATATTTACAAATAGATACACACAGATGAATGCAGACAATAAATTATAAAAATTAGCAAAAGTCTTTTCTGCCTTTTCTTGTTGAGCTCTTCCTGAGTTGTCCACACACACAGATAATTGGAGCAATGTCAAAGATTCGAAGTGCAGCTTCTTTGAGAAAGTTTTACTCTCAGTGACTATTTGTGAGGTATCTCGGTATTGTTTACACACTCAAGAAAGACCTGCAACATATTTCAGCCACAACAATAATGCCTTTTAAGTTCTTTCAAAGAGAAGAGCTCATTGTATTGTTTGACGTGCTGCCGTTGAGTGGAGGCTCTAAAGCCTCCTGATGGGCTGTCATACATGGAGAAAACACCCTGAACCGTTCAGAGCTGTGAAAAACCTTGATCAAAAACAGAAATATAGGAAATACAAATGATCAAAGATAAAATAAAGCTGTATATACTGTCTGTAAGATGCAGTTATTCTGTCGTTAAATGATTTTGAAATAAGACGCAACGGAGGATTTGAATTCAGCCCACCACCATTTCAGCCTCGGAGAAAGTGAAATATCTGCAGCCAGCTCGTGAGCGGTTCGGAGGGGAAAAAATAAAAAGAAACTGCTGCATCTATAAATAAAAAAATAATTACTCTGATGAAGTAGCAAAGCAGAGAAAGTATGAATTTGTGAAACATTTCCGTTCCATTAGCTGATAGCGTTATCAGGAGTGCTGATAAAAGATAACGAATCATTTCTGAGATCCAAACAAGATGCCAGATAAACGCATGCTAAAAATAAGAAGGGAAGAATTTAGGCAAACAGCTACGAGAGATGTTTTTCAAACAGCAGGTGCAGAGTGAGGAGAGTACAGGGAGTGAAGATATTCACGGTAAAGAGGCTTTTTTTTTCCCTTCTCATAAAAGAAGACGTGGGGTAAATCCGCCGTCCCTTCTGGAGTGGGAAGGACATTTCACTATTGGGGAGCAGCGGGGAGAGGAGTCAAGGCCAGGTGAAACGATGACGGAGGTGCCGCGGGGAGCCCAGAGCTAAGTGGCCGGTTGTAGCAGAGCACAGAGCACAAGCTGGCGAGTACGGATAGACCGTAGCCTGCAGATATGGGCGCATGGCTCCCCGAGGAGCCCTGAATGCCAGGACCGGCGCTCAGAATTTGATGTGAACAGCCACCGGCAGCCAGCGGGGAGGGAAGGGAGGGGTGGGGGTGGGGCTGAGGTGGACGGGGAGCGTGAGGCGGGAGGGGGGGGGGGGGGGGGGGGGGGGGTGAAGAAGAACTTGGGGAGGTTGATGACAGGGCACGCTGCAGCACTCTGGAGGGTTCCTCGAGCTGCTGAACAGAATACTTTAAGAGCCCGGTTTGGTGCGAGCAGCCGCTACTGCGAAGGGAAATGACAGAAGGTTGGGTTGCATCCCACATGCAGCGTCTCTTTATTTTCTGCCTCCAGGCGGGGGTTTGACGTTCTGAAACGTGATACTTGAACTGAGCTGAAGTTGGACACAGATAAGAGCCTGAATGCTTCAGCGCTGACCAGAATGCTGGTTGTCATCGATGATACGGAGGCAATAACTGGGTTTTTAAAGCTTTTCTAAGCTTCATGAGTTGGAGCTGCAACTGATTTTTTCCCCCTGATCCCCGATTGTTTTAATCTGTTTGTCAGTTGAGGGTTTTTCCGGAGAACAGAAAACACCATTCTGTTAATGACGAAGGCCGAACAACTTTACAATGCCTTTGCATCTGTGTTCCTAGAACAAGTGTAGCATCTCCAGCTTCTTCTCAGAAAACCTAAACTAACATTTCTTTCCAGATCACATATACGGAGGACGCGCATCAAATACACATTTTGAATAGCCAGCATCATACTTCTGTTTCCCACTCACTCCATGCTAACCCGTTGCTCACTGGAGCTGCTTAAAAGATAAGTATTTGCCTATGAACAAAGCTGGAGTTAATAAGCTGGTAAACCAGTCAATTACATTTTTGTGCAGATGAGGCATCTCACTGCCTCTGACTTCAACAAGCCAAAGAATTGCTGAACTGAAACTCCAATGTGATATCTTCAAATCTCTTTGTGACTAAAACACAGAATCATTCATACTGACAAATTCTCAATGAAAAAATAACCCTTGGTCATTTTGCAGTTCATAAATTTAAATCAACAGGTTTCAAAATGCAAATTCAAGATATAGAGCAGTGCAGAATATCTCATTATGACTGGACTCAAAGCGTTTATACCACATCTGCATCACTGCAACAAACAAGCGATTATGCTGGTTCCCTGCACAAGTCCTAAAGGTTTTCTTTTTTTCTAATCAAAGCAAGCTGTATTATCTCCTGCAGTTGATTTAATTTCTGGTCAAATACAAAATCATGTGAAACACTTCTCAATTCATGAACAGTTCCTCCCCCTCACAGCCATTTTTCAAGAATCATCTGCGTGGAAAAAAAAATGACCTCAAGCAATTAGAGAATCAAACGGCATCTTCCTTTTGAAAGGAAACATAAAATACCTCTTAGTTCTACTACATCACTGATCATACTGGAACTCTTTGTTTTTGTGTCGTTGTGCTTGGAATGAAAGCGCTAATATGGAATCGCTGTTATCTCAGATCAGCGTTTTATGCATTTTCTAAGCTTGTGTCATGTCTCTTGAGTCTGTGGACCAAGGGACGACAGCAGCCGCTGCGTCGAAAACTGACTGGGATTCAAATAACTGAAAAAAAAAAAAGAAAGAAAAAACAATAAACAAAGAGGGATGCTTGACATTGCACAACTCATACGACACATAATTGGTTTTTCAAAGGGAACTATTATTGAAATGGGATCGGAGCAGAATCTCTGCATCCATAAACAATGTGCATTACAGGGGAACACAGTAAGCAGCATTACTAATTAGTAATTGCAGTATTTAAAATGAGCTACATGCTCACAACATCTGAAATAAAACACTGCTCAAAATGAAGTAATGGCACAATAAAACCACACTGGGCCTCACTTGCTGTATTTACAGTAGAAGATGGAATAAAAAATGAAGTGCACTGACAGATTGGCATTAGTGAGCTGACAGCAACAGAAAGCAATTAATTATTAATGCTGACAGAACTGATTATCCATGAACCAAATGAGAACTACTCTTGTATGTGTGTCTCTCCGACAGAGGAGTTTTACACTGGTACAACACCCACAAAGAACACAACTACTCATGAGTGGATTGTCAAGGTGGAGAGCAAGTATTCTCCTCCTGTACAGCTGGAACATGCACCACTGAGGTGGCGAGCTCAGTGCTGAACGCATGTACTGAGACACAAGCTACAAACATTTGGTTTTGGGTTTGGAGAACAAACAAATGTTGAGTCACGATAGTTACATAAAGTGAAAAGTGAGTGGGCCCGACGTAGATCCTTGTATAAGACAAAACGAAGAGTGAAGGGCATCGGATTGACAATTTCGCTGTCAGACAGATTGAGACTGTTTATATAGGTGGGCTTTCATTCAGCAAAGAAAAAGAAAAGCGAACGCATGGAGACTATAGAGGACCTAAATGTGGGTGTGAAATGCCTTCCTGAGATCGAGAATCCTTTGAGCTCACAGGTTATCGAAAAGAAATTCAAATCATTTTGCAGTTCTTTCAACACCTGAAGTTGAGGTCACACGAAGCTTTCTGTGATAGTTGTAAATGTGCAGCTGTCAAATGGCTTCAGAGTTCATTTGAGCAGCGAGCAGACACAGGTGAAACTCACAGGGGGGACACTGGAGTGTTGAAACAGAAAAAAAAAGCCTCTCCAACAGGGAAGCATTTGTGTCCATTTATATGCAGTTGTAACTTAAAATAACACCGTAGCTTCCTTTCAGAATAATGCTCTCTCTATTTTCGAGCTTGTAGATCAATGGACAGATCAGTGACTTCTATCATGCAGCTATTTCAAGAGACATTTATACAAGGAAAGGCATTAACACTGATAATAAGAGTACATGAATGTACACAAATACTTAATAAAATACTCTTGTAGATGATATAAGTAATTCTTTTTTTTTCCTTTTTATTAGTTGGTTGCTAATACATTTGATCATACTGGTCTGTTAGATGTACAGTAAACACAGAGGCAGCAAGAGATCGATTTATGTGTTTCACAGCATCTTTATGGTTCCTTTCAAATGTTTATTGACGTCTTTATCCTCTCCAACTATGGACTTCAAGCCGTTGTGTGTGCACATCTGAGGAGGATTTATTTGAAGGTGTTTGTGTACTTACTCTTTGACATGCTTGCGGCACGGGACGGAGTTCCTCATGCAGGTGCCGGTGAGGATGTCCACATTGTCAACAATGACGAAAGGCTTCTCCTCCAGAGTGACGATGGAGAGGTGGTTCTCATCTGCATCTTCGTCCCCGTAGGAATTATACCTGGGCCACACTGGGAACATGAGCGACAGCGTCCCGTTCTCCCAGCGCCCCATCTGTGCGTGTGTAAACACAGAAAATCAGCTCCAATCATCACTTTTTTGAGATTCCTCACTCGTTTGCCCAAATTTGTTACCTTCTCCCACTTCCTTTCACTATTCAGGACGATGACAACTAATTTGGGGTTGGCCTGGTAGCCATCTGGAGTAAAGGACAAATCTCGGCCATCATTCCACACGTGCATCATATGTCTGAAACACAAGGGAAAAAGGGGGAAAAAAATGAGGGTAGGAAGCTGCTGTTTTGCATCTGTTCATGTTTGCATGTGTGCACAAGAGCAGCTACATTTGAAATAACAAGTTAAGCACTCTGTAATCACTGGAAGAGTATCCACTTCAAATAAACGCTGTCTTCACCCACTGTGAGTGCGCACACCCCTGCGTGTGTACAGTATGTGTGTGTGTGTGTGTGTGTGTGAGTGTGTGTGTGTGTGTGTGTGTGCAACTATTTGTGTGTAGGAGGGAAAGAGTCAGAGGCCACATATCTCACCCATCAACATTCTGCATTGATTTCTCCACAGATATACGCCTGAGAGACAAGTCACTGGTGCAACAAGGCTGCCCTCACTCTGTTACTCACTAAAGCTATCCTGCATACGCAAACAGATCCTTTGCTGAAACATTCACACACTCACTAAAGTGAGGCAGCAGAGAGGAGTAAATCAACCAGTATCGCATGCAGTGATATGGGATTAGGAATACGCTCCACTCCAGTAAAACAATTTTCAGAAGGCGAGGGTGTTCTGAGTGTTAAGACTGACATAATAGTATGAATTCCCTTTGAGAGGGGGCAAGCGGTGGGGGGAGGGACTGTCTCAGGAAGTTTAATAAAAAGACCCAAATCACAGGAGGGACTGCAGCTGCCCGAAACAGAAAACACTCTTTCTTCGATGCTTTGTCTTCTCTTTCATTAGAAATGGTTGGATTCATTTTGACACCGTGTCAAACACTGTTTATCGGATGATGTTATGCAGCTGAAATAAGACCTGACTGCAAGAGAATACTTCAAAAGCAAAAAATCTGCTCGATACACATTTTTGGAATTGGGATGAATTTATATGCAAAGATTATTGGTACCCATGAAGCTTAAATACATGACGTGAAATACCTTGCGAAAAAAATAAAGCTTTTTTTTTCCATAGAGAACTTGTGTTTTAAACAAAAGAGCAAATGATAAACAGCAATTCAAAACTATTAACAATGGAAAGCTTGCCGTGCCACCGATAATGGAACCATTCACTGTAACTCAGAATGGAAATACATTGTGACTCATCTTTTAAAACACAAATGAGAATTACCTGTGACAAATTGTCTGTGCCCATGTGACACGAATTAGCCAATGAATGATGACTTCTGTGTTTTGAAAAGCCTCCTGTTATTCCCTGCTCCTTTTGTCACAATGATGAAGACAAAGGAGCTTTCTGAGAACACTGGAAGAGCAATTATTAGCATACACAAGATGATACAATATTTACCTGAACTACTTTATCTTAGTATGAAAGGATCCATAATACAGTACTTTGGGGCTGCTTAGCTGAATCTCGCACAACAGGCCTTGACAGTATCACAGAAATCATGAAATCAGAGAATTATGAAAGGATTTTTAGAGCAAAATGTCCTCCCCAATGGGAGAAAACTTGGCTCCAGTTAAAGATCACGGGTTCTTCAACAAGACAGAGAACCGAAGCACACATACAAACACACAGGAATGGTTGAAAAGGGGAAAAAAAAGGACTGTTTTAAAATGGCCGGCGGTGAGCCCTAATGTCAGTCCGACAGAAAATCTTTGTGGTGAGCTGAAACCTGCCATTGGGGAAAAGAGCCCTGCAAATGTTCAAGAGCTTGAAGTAATTGCAAAAGAGGGGTGCCATTATTGCTGAAAATGATGTTTTTCCTGTTTGTTCTCTGAATTTATGAGTTGAAAAAACTAATTTCTTTGCTAAAATACTCAGCTAAACAGACCCGATAAATTTAATAGATTTCTGTTTATTTCTGAAGATATTGTACTGTTAATGCAAAAATTAAGGTGTGCCAGTAATGGTGAGCAGGACTGTATTTTTCCTTGGCATGCATGGAGTAATTATGAGTACTCCATAGCCCATAAACATGCCATAAACATATATATTTGCGATTAATCGGTGAGATTCTGTAGGTGTGAATGTAATGTGTCACTCAGTGCGTGCCCCCTCATGGTGTATTCTGCTTTCACCAATATTCCACTGAGCTTCCCCATCACAAAATGTGATAAAGCGATATTGTGGATGGATGGATGAACGGAAAGGTAAACGAACACGCAAGTCTGTGAATTGTGAAAGGAAGCCACACAGTCCACGCAAGAAGAGCCTCTGTAAGCTGCTTCATCCCTTCATCCCCTCGCTCCTGCTTGGTGTCTCAGGAGGGCTCATCAGCTGCTGCTGGACGTACCGAGGTTTAAGACGAATCTCAGAGGAAACGGAGTCGTCTCTGTGGACGCTAAAAAGTTAGCAAACGACTTACCTCTCTGTGATCAGACAGACTGCTTGACGAAAACCATTCTTAAAACCCTTTATTGCACGTTGGCTTCAACCAAGCATGTCATTTTGCTTTGATTTACTTTCACGTTTTATTGTCTTCTTTTTCTTTTTCAGAGCAAAGCGCAGCTACTCCATACCACAAATCTATTAGCAAGTTGCAGACTTACGTTGTTATTATTCTAAAAGTAGGAGCAATCTTTTGATTATAAGATGTGCTGAAGGAGTCATGCATAAATGCAGGTATTGCAACAGGAAGTCACTGCATGTGGAGAATGACTGAACTCCTGTTTAGCATGCACCCTGCAAGTGAATCCTCTGGTAATTACACTGCAGTTCAAACAGGTGGAATCTTCACTTCATCTGTTTCGCAGTAGATCTAATACAGTCAACACACAACAAACATTGTTGTTGGACTTTGGATTACGGAGAGCTACATTAATCATCTGATTTTTTACAAAGACTGGGAAGCGCGGGCTTGTGCTCTTTCAAAGCAGCCCCGGCTCACACTGAGGAAAGAGTAAATAAAAGGTCCCTGCTTCCCTCACATGCAGGCACTGCAAAAATACCAAACAGCCCTGCTGTGGGGATACCTTCTCTCTCAGCAAACACAAATAATTAAATATAAACCTGCGAAGTTACACATTGGCGACATTTCTGTGCTCTATTATCGAACTTGCCTTTGTCATAGATCACAGTGGTTCTGACGATTAGTGGCACGTCAGGGCAAATATCTACTTTTGTGTTTGAAAAATCTTCACGGTGCAGCAGGTGATGCCCTTGTCACAGTGCATTGCCACGGCTGAATACATACAGCGGAAACACTGTTGCAGTCTATTCTGGGAAGTCCCTGTCTCCTCCTATTTCAGGTTTGTTACTGTTTTTAGGAAAAAAAAAAAATAAAAAAGGAAAAACTTTTTGATCTAAATGGATGAGGCTGGCATGTTTTTGTGACATGAAGAATTTGCAAAATCTATTTTCTATGACTCCATATTGACATGAATATGTATGCACGTCATGCTATTCTGTGATTCCAAGTGATTTCTAAATAAACAGCTACATCAACAAGGGGTTTGGTGAGCTGGGAATAACTGTAGTCAAAATTATGTACATCCATTAGAAATTCAGTAAAGGTTTCAGTGTATTGAATCACAGAATCATCTCCTGACAGTCTGATCCCTCAACTACAGCAGAGCATTTCTCTCACAGCTATTAGCCTAATAACTCGGGTTGCCATTGTGTGACCACGGTTCTAAATGTTTGACGAAAGAAAAGAAGGAAAGGCTTTTTTTCCAAATTCCGTAAGATGGCATGGAGCATCTTTTCAGAGGAAAAGTGACAGCTTGGGGGGTTTGCATGGTACACTGGTTCCATCAAAAAGAATAACCTTTTGAATTTTTCTACAAGGACAAACCTTTGTCAAAAAACCTGCACTATTGTGGAGACCAAACATGCTGAACTTGAGTATGAGATATTAATTCTAGTCAGGCAAAAATGGCAGAGGATCCAATAGGTTGGATACGGTCTTTTAAATGTCAGATTATGTTGTCCCGTTCCTCTCCACCTCACACTGTTTATATGCACACTGCGGCAAGATTGTATCTAGACTAATGTATGCAGAATTCTGATCACAGCCTCACTACTTCCCAAATCGGGGTTGGGAAATCCAACCTGTCAGTTTATTATCACAAAAATTGGCTGCAGTTGTTTTGATAAATATGCAAATTCCACCTAATAAGTTAGTGAGACAAACAAGGTGCGTCTGACAGAGAGAATAAAGACTGCTCAGAAAAAAGGTTTAAGTTACAATGGAGCTCTGACTCGTATTGGATCAACCTGTCAACAACCGCAGTATTGCATACACTTTGATATATATTGTAATAGACTAATAAGAGAGAAAAATGGGATTATAATACCATAATGGTGAAAATCACACGGGGTGGCTCTCATTCTAATGAGGCAGCTCATAAGTCATCTCTGATGTGCAGAGCCAAGCAACATGACCTTCATGTTTTTAGTTAGTTTTATTTAGACTTCTGAATTCATAACCATAATTTAGCCACTGTGTGCCTCTTATGCAAAAATGCAGCAGGAAAAAAAGAAAAAAAAACTCCCTGACAGTCCTGAAGCTCTGCATTTCCATCTGTGGACGTTCAGCTCATATCTGCATGCACAGGCCCCTTTGTCCTCCCTTCTTATTTGAAGGAATTGACTATATCCCCATCACAGAGACTTCACAGAAGAGTACATACGCTCGCATGTGTGCACATATACGCACACACACACACACTCACACACACACACCTACTAACATACATGTGCCACCCACAGAGCCATGTAAGAAGAAAGAGAGAGCGAGCGAGAACAAAGCTCATAAATTCTACTTTAATCCTGACTTAATGACAGTGAGTCCGGGCATGATGTGAGGCGAGCTGCATGCGCAGCCCCGGCACATGCTCGGGCTCAAGTCAGCACGGAGCTGCTGCGGCGCCGCGGCGGTTTGACTGACGTTCGCTCCTTTGTCTACCCGCCGAGGAGGCGCTGAGAGCTCACACAACAAGCGGCCGTGTACATAACAGCTAATAGTGTTCAGTGTCATTAGAAATCACAGTGTTTAACTCCGCTGTCATCTCCGCGCGCGCCCTCTCTCTCTCTCCCTCCCTCCTCCACCTCTCTCTCTCTCATTAGTACATTAAAAAAGTGTTATGTAAGGCTGCTGAACACTCACCTACAAAGACAAACAGTTATGCAAGTCCCTAGACCTTGATCTTTTCGCACTCATCACACATGCACGTATACAGACACACACACACACACACACACACACACCTGCGCAGGGCACTAGGTGGGAGCTTCCCTGGGCTCCTGTCTGATGCTGTGCTGTAGCAGCTGCTCTGGGCCTCTGGCAGCTCCCCTTTCTCCCGCAGCATGGCGGTGGCGGCGGAGGAAATGATGCCCACCCCGTCCCGCACCCGCGTCTCCAGCGGGTACTCCCAGTCGTCATAGGACACAGAGATCATTCCCAGGGGGAACATCTGAGAGGGAGGAGAGAGGAGAGACCTCAGAAGTGCTACGCGCCGCGTGTGAGATTCAATTTGACTTCAATTTGACAGTTATACCCCGATTTTAAACATCCATATGCATCTCTCAGAGGTGTCAGGCAGATGATTTATTGGATCCGAGTGTCATTCCTGAAATATTTCATAACCGGCTATTAAACAAGTGTGAACAGACTGAATGTCCATAAATGGACGGACTCGCTCAGGTGTCGCCTGCCTCTTGCGACTGTCATAACAAAAAATAAATAAAATAAAATCTGACAAAATAAATGGCTGAAAGTTTATCTCTACCAGCCAGATGCAGCAAGCATCAAAAAGCGCCGGTGAGGTAATTTGTCAGTCAATGCTACAATACTTTGTTTTTACATTTCCACCAACAGCAGAATTCAATTTGTTTGTTTTTTTTTTGTTTAAGAAAGAGGAGAGGCATAACATCTAACACAACAGGAACATTCAAGTCAAGGAAATGATGGACAAAAGAGAAAAACAAACCTTCCCGGGGCTTATGTAAAAAGGTAAGCAAACAATAGATCTCCTGTTATGAGGAAAACAACTGAATGAATGAATGAATTTATTTATTTTGAACAAACAAAAAAAATTGAAAACAAAGAACAGAACACAAACAAAAAAGAATAGTAAAAATGGAATGGAATAGATTTATGTAGTTGCATATTTCTGTACTATTCGTGTTACATGCGAGTTACTGTGCCATATTTCGTAAGTGAATGTACATTATAGATAAGCACACTTCACATGAACTTGAACAAAGAAAAATAGTTACAGTTCTGCAGTAGAAGTCATTTATTGCAGGATCTTATTTTAACAAAAATACTGAGGATTCTGGCCTACAAAATGATAAGATTCATGTCCGATTTTGCTCTTAGAGTGAAGCTTTGTCTGAAATAAAGGCCCATTTTAAAAGCGACCAAGATCATAAATGAACAGTTCATAGCTCATTTATAAAATCTGCACAAACAAATAGAGCAGGTAGAAAAATCATATTGCAGCATCCGAGGGGTTTGCGTGCCAAACTGTTTCTTGGATGGAGGCGCTGACTTTGTGGAGTCTTGCTGTCATTTGGAGGTTGTCAACAAACACTGAGACACATAAAATCAATCCAGCAATGAGGAGAACATTTGTAGAGATATGCTTTAAGCACTTCTGAATTACTGAATTAATATGATGCTGCTTTATGGTTCCACTGCGCCGTAGAGGAGATGGAAAGTACACATCTTCTACCACATTATGCTTTGTTTGACAGTTTTAGTCGCTTTTCCAGTTTATATTTGGCACAATGGGCAAAAACACACAAGCTCTGACTAAAATCTCAAACAAGAATAAACAGGCATGAATTAGAAAAACCCCTCCCACCACTTTGTGGAATTAGATTTACAGTTAGAAACTACAAAAAGCCTCATATCAACAATCAAACTGTTGTCATTGTCAATTAACATAAGAAATTACTGCACAATGAATATGCATGAAAGTATTTGGAACATTTAAACCTCCTGAGCTTCATGTATGTGAGCTTGTTTATCTATTTTCTGGACTCTGACGGCAGCAATAGAGCAGCACAGACATAATTTATTTTCAGTGAAATACATCAACATAGCAACATTTCAGTTGAATTATTTTTTTTTATTATCTGATATTGTGATATAGATACTTTTACACCAAAATAGTTCCCTGAATTTAACATGTGTTTGCTTTTACTTCAGTGTGATTTTCATACATTTGCTTGTGAGGAAAAAAAATACATAATTTACTGAACTAGGATGGGGTCTGAATGGTGCTGCTGTTTGACAGACTTCCTCTATCTATTGTACAAACTGAACCACTTTTTAATTAAAAGATATGAGATCTCTACTTTTTCTCATCTACTTTTCCCTCAAAGCCTGGCTTTACATCCTACAATGGTGACGTTTCCTGTTAGCTGTGAGGAATAAATAGGAGGACTGCATGACAGGTAACCTGCGACAGCCTGGACTGAAAACCCTGCTTGTTTTGTCAAATCAGTCACAAGTGGCCACCTGTTAGTACATATGGGGCTACAGTACCTCAGGGGTAAAGTCTGGGTTGCCAGTCGTGAGACTGGACACAATCCAGATGTAACCAGCTCCTATCAGACCCAAGGACCGAGCTTCCTCCAGTATGTACCTGTCAAAGAGACGAGGCAGAGCCACCAGTAAAGACTGTCAGTATGACAAAGAGACAGACGTGGCACGGGAAAGGGAAACAGCAAAAAAAAAAAAAAAAAAAAAAAACACTCACACAGCCTCATCCTTGGAGCAGTACAGCAGTATAACAGGGCTCTGAATCCTCTTGAGAGCAATGTGTGATTTAGAGTTTGGGTCGCCATCTACAGCATCGAGAGTCACCACACTCTGCAGGTCCCAGCGCACAAAGCTGTGACAACAATACAGGGTATTTAATCTTGTCAGCAGCTGTAAATACGGGTTAAAGATGAAAGCGAGAATGCATAAGTGTGTGGGGTCCACGTATTCATTACCTGTGATCCACAGTTACCCTCAGCGTGCTGATGAAGTCCTGGTACCCGGGGAACTTGGAAGTGACGATAGAAAAGACGTGCCAGTCGTACTCCTCCATGATAGCGAGCATGAGCAGAGCCTCTTGCTGCAGGGCCGCGCCGAACTGGAAGAACGTGGACTTTTCATCCTGTAGCCACACACAAGACAGCAGAAGAATATGGTCAGCAGATTTTTCTAAGGAGCTGAATTAATTGCTGAAAACATCAAAACAAAAAAAAAAAGAAAAAAAAAAAAAGAAAAGAAAAACAAGAGCTGGAGTCCATGCAGGCAAATCAAGCTCAGGAAACGCAGTAGAAGAAGAACATTTTTTTTCAATTTTGCAATCAGTGAGACAGAGCGGGAGAGGAGGCGAGATAAGCGAGAGTGTAAGTGTTGGAGGAAAGACAAGCAGAGAAGGAAAACGGGAAAGAGAGGAAGAGATACTGAGAGAGGAAGATTTAGTCAACAAGTGAGACGACACTGCAAGAGAGTGACTGTTGGCAACTGAGCAGGGGGGCTAATGGTCGCAGATAACTGCCTCATGACTCACAGGTTTGACTCACTTCTGTACTCAAGGGCCAGTGTAACAAAATGCTCTGCATTGTTTTGAAAGGTAATTGAGCCAAATGCTGATGTTTGCCATGTACCTGTTAACACACATTTGACAGACATGCATCAGCAAACTGAGTTTGAAAAAAAAAAAAAAACCTGAGTGTTAAAACCAGCTGTGTGTTGAACATAATTTTTATTGTCCTGCAATAAAAAAAAAAGAAAAAGAAAAAGAAAAAACTGAGTCATATTATTGCAGTCTCAGTTGAAATCATGCATGGCTCTCAGTACATCCAAATGTTGACAATTTTACGGCAATAATCCACAATGCTTAGTTTTTGACAGTGAAATCATTTTGCCTCGGAGATGGAGGGAAACTGAAGGCCGCTGCGAAGATACGAGGCAGCAGGAGGCTCCACCAAAACCAAAGCAGCTATTAAACAGAAAGAAACCCATAGTGAGTGTGAAATAAGTTGCTAATGATTGCGGAATGTATGTTTGCATAAAGCATAATCTGAGATTCCCCCTTGGGACGAAACAAAATAGACAGCAGCAGAGAGGAGGAGGAGGAGGAGGAGGAGGAGGAGGAGGAGGAGGAGGAGGTGGGGAGGGCGCAGACAGGGGGTAAAAAGAGGAAGGCTGAGGAGAGAAAAATGTTCCCGTCATGTTGTGAGTGAGATTAAGATACCTGCTGCAGAAAGAGGTGGGAAAAGAGTGAGAGCCTTGGGAGAGAAAGCTAACAGAGAGATGGAGAGACGGTGACACCAGCGATGCTCCGTGTGGTCGCTTCGGACCACGTGCACGAGCTCCAACGCCCCTTCAGCGGAGGCCATCAAAGAACGTGAAATATTTAACATCAACGCCCTCATAAACATACCTACAGAATCATCTGTCATCTTCTGTCTTCACCTGCCTGTGTGTTTGTCTGTCCTGCATATAAGCGTGAACTCTGAACCCTGGATCTGCTTTTGTCCCTCGCTTTAACAAAAAGCTCTCAGCACAAAAAGCACGTCCTGCAGAGGTTTGACTCCCCCTCCCTACGCTTTAAAAAAAAAAAGAAGAAGAGAAAAGTGGGAAGGAGAGAGGATGAAATTGTACTTCAAAAAGATCTATCTCACTGTTTTCATCTGTCTGTGCGTGACTGTAGGTGTGTGCGTAGCTTTATACTTCACTCAGGTTTAGAAAAGCGAGAAAAAAAGGAAAGACAAATCTGGCTGTGTGGCAACAGGCTCATTGTCAGTCCTACCCAGATAACAGCTACACACACTCACACACATGCACGCACACACACACACACACACACACACACACACACACACACACACACACACACACACGACCGCAGGTAGAGCACGCAGCCGCCCCCATACCAATGAGTGTGCAGCAGCATGCTCGCACACAGTCATGTGAGAAAATAGGTTCATCCCATGGAAATCGCCGGCTGTGTGAACATAACTGAACATTTCATTCTCTCCTAAAGAGTGCCTCGAAAAACAGGTGACTCAAACAAATGACCCAAGGAAATCAATTTAAAAAAACTGGTCAGTCACATGGAAGAAAATGAAAAGAGTGCACTTTCAAAGCTCTCATTTTCATTTCAGAGGTTTCAGTTCAGATGCAAACGATCAGAACCTGTTTATGGAGTCACAAGTTGATCTTACCCAATTTAAACTTGTGACATTCAGGTTCTGCTGCTATCTCTAAGCAGCGTGCAGTTTCATTGTGTCAAGATCTAAAGACCTCTAAAAGGCTGTCAAGGTAAATGATAGCTGAATCATGTGAACTCCATCATTTTATTGGTACAAAACAAACATCTGCTTTTGGTTTCAAACTCTTTTACAGACCACAACAGCAAAGTCCACTGAAAAGCAGAGTGTCTGATGCAAAAAGAAGTTTTCAAGTGCAACAAAATATCCTCGCAGCATGTGTCGGTCAATGTTGTGACTGTAAGAGTCAGAAGTTAAAATCAAACGGAGCATGAGAAAGGTTAAGGATGCATGTGTTAAAGGTTCATTCAACTTCTATATACTCCATTAATATTCCAATCAGGGGAACTGACTGAGCTGATTATGGGTGAAGACAGAGAACATCCTGGACAAATGACCCGTCGATCACAGGGCTTAAACACACACACACACACACACACACACACACACACACACTTACATCTACGATTTTAAGTCACCAAAAAGCCGCAAATTCATGTTTTTTTAAAAAAAACTGGTGCGCACGGCAGAAATCCATACATGCACAGGCAAGTTGTGCAAGCCTCACACTAAAAGGAGGCCATCCCAACTCAGCCTCGAGTCGGGAATAGTGTTTTCTGTGAAGCGAAAGTACTAACCACTGCACAACATCCGTGCATTTTGCCTGTAGAAGTATGAGCAAAAAGTAGGGCCATATAGAATAATGTGGTTTGCACTTATAAATAAAAGATAGCAACAATGACAGAAAGCATGTTCAGAGCATACCAAAGGACACTCGTCAGGGGCGGAAACCTCAAACCAGCTGTGAGGCACCGTGCTGCCACTGTTCCCGTGTTGCCTTCAGGATGCGATTTGCGGAGAGGGATAGAAGCATGTAGCCTCCCCTTGACTGAACCCTCATCTTCTTATACATTATTTTTTTATCATACAGAGGGTTAAAAATGGCTGCGCTACCAGGAAATTGCTCCAACAGACATTAAATGAATGCCTTTTGAATGTAACTACAGTGACCATGCCAACTCAATGACTCTGAATTCACAAGCAGCGCATACTTTGCATCATGTTGACTACTCGAGGACTTCCAGTATTATCATGGCTTTTGGCTTTGCACAAGAATTAATTTTAGAGCTGTAATTATGCTTCATCACATTTACTTTGGATTCTGTCTAAAACATACCTTTTAATAATGCTACATTTTTACTTTTAATATCGAAGAAAATTTTTAAGAATTTTTTTTTTCTTGAAAATTATAAAGGAATAATCATGTTGGAAAATGATGAACAATCAAAGACCTTCTGGTTTCGTCAATTCACATTATGATTGCTTCATTGGCTGAAAAACCTGCAGTCATTGATTCAGTGATGAAACTCGCACATTAAATTAAAGAAAATTTGACTTCAAAGTGATTTCATCAGAAATGTGACTGCAACAAGCCGATGCCAACTTATACAGCCACGAGAAGCGTCACTCTGCTGACATTTGCAAAACTGTAAAAAAGGGTTGTGATACAAAGGGTGTTTTATTTCCCCTAGGGTAATACCACACTGAATGACATTTTTGTTGAATAAATAATGGAAAATGTTTGCACTGTGGTCGTGTTCATGCTCGAACTTCTTCAAGACAAGGTAACTCATTGTTGGCTCCAGGAAGAGCCCATCTTGCCACTCTTCACTGATTATTAACAAGAGAGTAGTGGAGGTGGTAAAAAAAACACCAAGTTCCTGAGAGTGCACATAGCAAACAGTCTACCCTGGACCCTGAACACCACATCTCTGATATAGTGAGCGCAACAGTGTTCACACTTTGTTCGCAGGATGAGAGGGATACATCTGCCTGCCAACATCTTCACCACTTTCTACCAGAGCACCGTGGAGACCAACAGCATCTCTCTATGGAATGGCAGCTGTTCAGCTGCAGACTGGAAGGGCCTCCAGAGAGCGGCGAGGGTGGCAGAGAAGACTATCAGGACTTCTCTTCCTTCCATAAAGGGTGCCAAATACCATCTGTTGCAAGCAAGAAACATCGTCAGAGAGTGCACACATCCACATCATGGACAGGTCTCTCTGATGGCCTCTGGCAGGAGGGATCACAGCCTGAGGTACAGAACAGCCAGGCTCTGCAACAGCTCCATACCTCGAGCCAAAAGACTTCTGAACTGCAAATAGTCTGTTGTCAGGTTTGAGGATGAAGCAATATCCAGGGCTGTATCAGTACAATATTTCATGGCAATAATCCAGTGCAACATCCAGTGCACTATTCTTCTGCATCTGATAGCTTTATCACTGTTTACTGTAACACCTCTATTGGTGTATCTTTCATGTTTGCACAACTGTTTAAATCTCTGTGCAATCAGTCCAATTCAATAAGTGGTCAGTCAACAAACCTTCAGTCATAAAATCGGTTGAACGTAGTTTTGAACCTTGATTTTGTTGGTTAGTGAATTAAAAATGGAAATGGTGAATAGCACATCTCTCCGTTTAAGCAGTCTCAATGCACTTTGCATGATCAGTCACATTAACTCATTCAAACACACACTCGGGGTTCGATGCCTGAGGATAATTCAACATATCAAGCCACTTGGACTGGAAGACAATGCACTCTATATAAGCAGCTGCTGCTGTATGAAATATCTCACAACATGTGATACAGTGTAGATGGGTTTACTGGGATTGTAAAATAGTGCAACTTGTATGTATGAACACTTTACACAGTGCCCCAATATTTTAGGAATTTGTACTGCAGTCTTAGGGTTCATCATGTTTACTACGCTTTACAGAACCAGCAGACAGAACATTGTCAGCATGGTGTTTTCGTGATGTTCATACATGAACAGTTTATCTCTATGCTAATTCTTCACAAAACAATAATTGAACATAAATTTTAATAGAATTGTGTTGCTTCCGTCCAATAACTTGTAAGTTAATTTGCTCTGAGTATGCAGAATTACAGAACAGCAGGATCTTCATTTCAGTCATTGAAACTGGGAGACAACCAACCCTAGACTGAGCCCCAGTTGCCCCAGAGACATGACTGTCAGGAGAGCTCTGGACAATTTCAACAAGCCAATATCAAACACTCGTGAAAAATTGCACAAAACATTCACATCTTATTGTGCAAATCAAAGTAACTGTATTTTCCGAAAGGCAGTGAAATTAATGTACTGCAATAAACCCCAACAACATTGCTTAGACAGTCTGTAAACAAGGCTGAGTGTATATAAAGTGGGGACATTATCTTCAATTACATAAAAGCAAATGCACAACAAATGATCAAACACAATTCTGTGAAGACGCAGGACTGTAAACTGTGGCTGATTTTTATGTCTGGATAATTGTGTTGTCCTTCATCTATGCTTTTTCATCCAAACAATTTTTTTTTCACTGAGCAAAAGAAAAATTCTTCAGATGTGATGATTGGTTTCCATTTTTCTTTCTGTATTCTATATCAGCAAAATGGCTGTTGGACATACGTAGGAATTAAGTTACTGAAAGCTAAAAATAAAACTCAGCCTTTAATTGAATAATCTTACCGCAATCAAAAGTGGCACATACAGCAAGGTGCACAAATAAAGATAAGCTGGTAAGGCAGCTGAGGCGGTGCCGCATGTCATATATGTGCGTAACATGCTTTTAAACATATCTAATATTTACATCTGTCATGACGGTCGATGCTTCACGCTTTTTCTTTTAAATACCTTCACGATCCAGAGCGGAGCGGAGAGCAGTGGCTGGAGGGGATGTGGGGAAATTTAGAATGAATGAGGTGAAAGTCTTTTTAGAAAGACTGAAGGGTGAAAGGGGAGGATGATGATAGTTGCTGGTGCGGTTGTTGAATTATAAAGGATAAAAAGAGACGTTGACACAGACCTGCATCTTCTCATCAAATCACACAAGTCCACCAAGAAGCTCATCTATGAATAATGCACAAATATACAGCGCGCGCGCACGCGCGCGCGCGCACACACACACACACACACACACACACACACACACACACACACACAGCACAAATGTATTTTCACATTATAACCCACATACCTAGAGATTTACTGATGACACTGTGCATTAATTATACAAATATAGTGAACTTCATGTAGAGTTGCACATCCATCTCCGACCACCCACCCACACACACGCCTGTATATGCACAAAGGCCCCTAAAATGGAGCTTCACTCATGTGTCAACATGCCACTGAATAATATACCAACAAGACAGTATCTCATTTATTCTGTGTTCTGCACGCGCACGCACACACACACACACACACACACACACACACACACACACACACACACACACACACACACACACACACACACACACTATGTTCCATGCCAAATTTCATTTTTGTTTAAAGCAAATGGATTAAGACAATATGAAGTGGGAGCTGAATGGACTCCAGCTAATGAGGGACCACTGACACACTTCTAGCAAATCACTCGGAGAAGGGGAAGTGAGGTTTTGGGGGGACAACGGGTTGAGATTACACACAGTGAGGGTGAATGAAGCAGATGAGCAACTGAAAGATTAGGAACAAGAACGGAGAGGATGAAGCGCACATGACAATGGACAGCACAAAAGGCAGACGCTCGAGCAAGAACGTAGAATAATGAGATATAGATGGGGTGAGGAGGAGGATGACGGTGACAGTGAAGATGGGGACGAGGCCAGCAATGTGCTTTATTAATATTTAATGCAGTAGGTCAGTTAGGATGGAGCAGCTACATTAAGTTGGCTTGACAAAGTATGGCCCCCAGATGCTGCTAAGTACCATCTCACTGAAGTCTGCACAAAAGTGCAAACAAACTAGCCTAGCAAAATAAATTCTGTGTCAACAAAGTGGAGCTTGCTGCAGCTTCAAGGGTCACATGTGGAGGAAAACAATAGAGACAGATTTGCGTCCAGACCACTTGATACAAAGGCAGAAACACATGCCTGTATTAGTCTGCTCAAAAAAAAAAAAAAAAAAAGCCATCAATATTTTGTGGCTTCCGCATGCAGAAATGCCCCTAATTCCCCGAGGTCTGGGGTAGCCGACAAAAACACCAAAAACAATCTCTGCATATCAATTATATTTGTCGGTGTGTGCTGTAGATGAGCTGGGATCACTGAGCACATTTGAGGACAACGCTGCAGCCGCAGCAATTTATAGCAGAGCCCCGCTCCAAATGAAAGTGATGTGAATGTGCTTCCACCGAAATGAACATAAAATAATCAAATCCTACTTGAACTTTGGCTCATGGCCGTCCTCGTTTCACCATGCAGGAAGCGGAGTGAATATTTTAATGGGACAATTTTAAGATGATATTTGAGTAATAATAATTCCCATAATTAGCTGTCCAAATAATTAGACAAAGAATCTTCTGTGAAAAAAATTCAGAAGTACAGCTTTTAAGGCGGTCTGCCATATCCTTGTTCATCTTTTCTCTAAGCACGGATAAGGGCTTCTCTTAAAAGCCATATACTTATGCCTGCATCTCTTTTTTTTACAGCAGGCATTTGACATGTCAAAGCACAAAAATCTCAAAAATAAATAATTCACATTAATAAGATTCTGCATTATGATGAGAGATAAAAATGCCAGATCCCCTGTCACTCCCGCTAGAACACTGGAGCTGATTAGTGGAACATTTAAATGCAATGGTGCTATTGTAGGAATTATTCATTACACCTGTTCGAGCCCTGCTTTAAGGGGTTGATATATTTGCTGTGAAATATACTCGCTCATTGAGAAGTGGAAGAGAAACTGAAAACACCTTCCGTACAAGGTTAAAAAAGAACAAAAAAGAAAAAAGAAAAAAAACAATCACAATCCGGGCAAAAGAAGGCCACCTTAGGTAAGACAGTGGATTTTTGACATAAGCTACCTGTCATGTCATAGACTATCAGTGTAATTAGGATTAATTAAACACTGCAGGTTACCATGTCAGGCGGATGAAATGCAGGCATGTGAAACAGAGACCTGTAAGATACTAAAACTGCACTGAGGAGCTTCGCTGGTAAACATGGCACGTTTTGTGCTGCTGGTCTAATTCTCTGCAAACGCTCAGCAGATGTTCTGCAAACCCAAGTGCTAACAGCCATCTCTCTAAATCCATCCGCTAACAAAGAATTAGCTCCAGAAATCCACTTACAAACAAACACCTAGGCCAGACCCGGAGAGGAAGTTGTCACTTGACCAGCGTCAGAGGAAACACAGCCAAGCATAGGAAGCTGTTTATGACACAAATGGCTGTTTCTGCTCTGCAGTGATGTTTGAACAGGCCTTTGGTTTCAGGAAAATCTACAAACAGCAAAAAAATGAGTGTAATAGTGACACATGTACCATCAAACGAGATCTCTTGAACGTAGATGAAAGCCATGGAGAGGGACAGCATCGTCGAGAACCTCTGTAGCAGAGCATAAGAAACTCTCCTGGCACTAAAAGAACGTAAAGGCTGGTCCCTCAATAGCTAACAAGCAGCGGTCTCTTAAGCTCTGAAAGCTCTTCAGTTTTAGAACAGAGAACGACAGGTCCCAAAGCCCACATCCACTAACCGAACATAGACGTTCTGCGGTCCCAGGATTGACAGAGAACTATAGCATTTAGCTTGCAGACATTGGCTCCCATTGCTAACAAAGACTACTTCAGTATTTAACAAGGGGTGAATCCCAATGCTAACGTCTACTGTAGTATTTATCAGTCTCTCATTCCCCAGGCAAACACAGAATAGCATTTAACACGGCGCAGAGCCCCCAAGCTAGCATAGCCTAGCTCCAAGTAGCGGAGCATTAGGGCTTACCACTCAGACAAGCATGTAATGGACAGCAGCACAGCGTCGGACTGACAAAGCGGCACAGCATTACAGCAAAAACCTCAGAATGTAATATAGGACTGAAACACAGTGTGTCTCCTGACACTTGAAACACATTTTCCTCCTCTGACCAAACACTTGCTATTGCAATAAAGTTTAAATGGATTATTATTTTACTTCAGAGTTGTCCAGAATTTAAGTAGCATTACTGTAGGGGCTTTTTTTTATTATTTTATTTTGGAAGGGGATTTCACTTATGTAAAAAGACAACAAATAGTATCAGTTTTCCATTACCAAGTTATTAACATCAGCTTAATGTGCTGGGATCAGAGGTGAACAATAGAACTGTAAGAAACATACACTGCACTAAAGCTTGATACGACTGGATTAAAAGTTGAAATCAAAATTCCTAAAAAAAATAAGTCCAATATTTCTGTCTGCTAGCATTGCAAAATATGTTGTGGTTCAATATCCCCTTATTGAAATTTCAGGAAGTGAAGTATCACAAATTATAGGGGCAAGTAAATGTTTGGCTTGGTCTGATCGATTCAGGACGGGCCTGACAGCGCAAATTTGAATTTTTCATTTTGAATTTTTGGAGTCAGGATTAACTCAACTATCAATTGTACCAGACAAATTCAAAAGCAGCCTTTTTTTAAAAAAATATTATTACAAGTGCAGATATAAACTTGCACTGTTAAGCTGTAAAATGCCACAATCTCAAAATTTTACACTTTTTTCGAAGGTGTCCACCATGTAATACATGCTCCAGCCTCAGACAAGTCTTGTTTGGGTTTTTGGGAATGTACAACTATGAATTATTAATCGTAAAACTCATCGTGGGGAATTTCAAGCACATCAAATCAGATCGTTTGCAAAAAAAAAAAAAAAAAAAGTCAAATTAGCCGCAGGGTCATTCAAAAGTGTTCAGCTGCTTGTAAAATACAAATCCAGCCATCCATTCATCTGCAATACTTTGCATTGTTACATTTTCAAAGCTTTTTGTAATTTATTGTTAGGCAGTACTGGAGTTAAGCTTCCGGTGTGCAAAGGCAGTTTACGTCACAGTGTATTCTGTCCTTCACAAATTACTGAACCCAATCGCATCCAATGAAGGTTGAGTGCCTTGAATGGCAGCTGTGTAGATCATAAAATGATGTGTGTGTATGTATGAAGTTCATTTACAATTTCCACACAGTCACTCACAGTCACACTGTATAGTTAATTAAATATCCTCAAATACATGTTTTTTGGCAGAGAGAATAAAATTACACAAAGGGAGAATGTGCAAACTCAAACTTGGGGTTTCTCTCAGTGAGACGAGATTGTTGACCACTCCCCCCTCTGTGCTGCTAAGAAGTACAAATCATGCAGTTCTTTTTTTCCATCATTCTCTCACACTGATGTTTTGCCTCTCATCTCGCATTCAATTTAAACTGGAGCCATCCTGCCTGAAGCATTTTAGTACCTTTTAACTTTCATTTTGTAATTTTGCCTACTTCTCATTGTCATTAATGGTCACAAAGCTCTGAATGTGCCAATGTATTCACTGAAACTAGGGCGTTATTCTCCTACAGATTTACCTTAATTATCTCAGGGAAGTCATAAACACATTTGTTTTCAAAAATCCATTAAGAGCAGCTCAGAGGTAAATCACAGCTTCAAAGAATGTATCTCCATCCATCATGGCCGTGTAATATATTTCCATCCTGACAACATGTCACTCGAGGTTTTTTTTTTTTTTTAATCTTTACAGTTTTTTGAGACTTTTAGGTAGATTAAATTATCAACAACTGATGCTTGATGCGATTAGGAGATCTGTGATTTATTAATCCAGTGTCACACTTTTGGTAACACGCCAGAGAAACTGACAATGATTGATGAATATCTCTTCTCCACACTGCTATTTATACTTTTTTTTTTTTTTTAATTTGCATTACAATACTGCAGGGCACGGGTTTGCTATGTATGCTCAAGTGATTCCCCCCCACCTCAATTTTAATATATATTAACAAATGGAAAAGTGTCACTGAAGAGTTCCCAGCAAATAACAAACAGGGTGACATTTAAATAATTTATTTCTGAATTAAATTGGACTCCCTCGGTTTAAAAATACGCTGGCACACATTGTGAACCACATTTGAATCACACCTTATTGTATTTAATGAAAAAAACGAATGAATGCAGGGTGAAAGCAGAGCGGTTGTTTGATACAGACAAAAAAAGACAAGAAAAAACTACTGAGACAGTCGACTTTTGAGGTTGAGACTGTGAAACACAAAGAGGCTCTTTCAACATTTGATCTAATTAGCAAAAATTTCCAACATTGATGTTCTTGACTGTAAATTTTCCTAATTGGGAGGCTGGAGCAGGCTGAGTCGCTGTTTTTGTTCTGCAGATTAATCAAAATGTAATTTTTATGAATGCCGTACTTGTGATCAAATAACTACTCAGGTTAATTCATGAATATTGAAATGCAGTTCATTGATAAAACGGGCACACGCAGGGCGTCTCGTGGCATCACAAAAATACTCCCAGGAATAATCCGTCAGCTGTCCTCGATAAATCAACAGCCAATGTGCAGCGCTGACTCTGTCGCACGTGTTGCTGCATCAGCATGCAAGAAGTCAACAAGGAAGATTGCAAAGAAGTGCCATAATTATTTGGCAGAGGAGACGAAAATTAATTTCTAGCAGGACTTTGACAAAGCACATTGTACTGGAGGGCAGAAGTGCACTTGCCAAGCACCGCCGGTTAAATCTGTCTCCTGAGTGGTAGCCGATGGCCGTGTGCATGGTTGGCCCTGCCTATCCAAGTGTCAGAATGCTGCTCACGGCAGAGGCTAATCACAACACCTGTTTAGGAGAGATTACAGCGGGATCCGCCAGAGCACTGAGGAGCCCCTGCTTTATTAAAACCGAAGTGTCTGTCCAGGCGGTGACAGCCACGTCCACACGGGCGCACGTTTAGCGGGGAGAAGGATGGTGGGCATGTCTACATGCGGTGTCTGTCTGTGTGCCGCCGCCGCCGCCGCCACTGGAGTAATAATAGCTGTTTGACTTATAGAGCGTCAGAGAGAAAGAGATGTTAATGTTATTTCATCACCCTACATGGAAAATAAATGACTGTGCCAGCCCTATTTCGCTCTCGGTTTCTCGCTTCCCCCATTGGTGAATGAATTTAAAACAGATCAAGAACTGAGCAAGACCCTGCATCCTCCTCTCTCCTCTGGCAGCCTTCATTGGCAAATCAAAGAATTGCCAGTTTGATATTTATAGCTGAAGTGCCTTTGGGTGAAAAAAATCTCTCTCTCTCTCTCTGTCTCCCTCTCTGTCTCTCTTCCTCTCTCTCTCTCTCTCTCTCTCTCTCTCTGCCTACTGACGGTGACTCTGTTGGACTTTAGAAACCTTAGGCCTGGTGTAAAAATGGCAGTAAGCTGTGAGTCAGCCCATCCCAGCTGACTACCTCAGTGCTGATTGCTGGACCGTGCGAAGCAGTCCGAGTGCCGCAGGTATGAGAACAGGACGGCCAGGCAGGGTTGTGGGGGGTCAGGGCACGCGTCCAGTGCCACTGCGATGCAAACAGATCTGGCTGGTGTAGGAATACCACAAGCCAGAGGATTAATTAGACAATTCACAGAGTGTTAGTCTTTCTGCTTTTAGAGAAGAGCTGCAGGCCCCGCTGAATACGAAAACATTGGTTTATCCCTGTTTTGGTTAAAATTACATTAACCCAGTGCTTCTTAAGTGAGTTGTTGACAGCTGCGGCATTAAGTTTGCTAAATACCACCAAATAAGTTTATACAATGACACAGGCAACCAGAGGGCATGTCGGCTGGGTGCGGAGTGGATTCTGGGAGAAGCGCTGGAAAGTCGCGGCGAGGTTTTGCAGGGATTGTTTGCGGGGAGAGGAGAGAGGGGGGGGGTTTAGACAAATCACTAATTCTGCAGAGGAAAGAAAAACGGTAGCTGAAGGGGGATTCATTCATTATATATAAGCCTTACTCAGGTTTGTGTAAGCCTTTTTATACCAAAAACACTCCCACAACACTATTGTGTGCACTCGCTCCCGCTCTCTGAAATGCACACATAAAAATCTTGTTGCTACATTTAGTTTGAGCCAGCAACAGGCTAAAACTCAAGTTAATCCTCCGTTTTCGAGCCCTCGTCGAGTCTGTCCCCATGTGGGCCCACTCTGGTTTCACACCATGACGGCTCTCCGCTATTCCCCGTCTCCCACTTCTCCCTTCTCCGTCCCCCTTTCCAATCCAGCCACTTGTTCTCATCGCTTTTGTTCACACGACAGTCACCAGCCACTGTTACCATGGCAAATCAATGGCCACTCTACAGATGGGCGCAGATTCATTTCTCTCCGTGGCGTGCACGCACACACACACACACACACACACACACACACACACACACACACACACACACACACACACAACGTGCTTGCTTCCCACTCTGGCATTCCATCACACTGGTAACGGATAGGTGTCGATATGATACACGGCTGAGCGCAGGCAGATCCATGTGTGTGTGTGCATGTGTGTGTGTGGCCAATGTGTCAAAGATCAGATAAGTAAATCTATTTCCTTTACTAATTAAAGGCAGGCTGTGTTCCTCAAGGAAAAGAAAGCATACCGAATGCTGCGGCACGGTGCATTAGATGTGGCGATAACCATAAACACACACAAAATACTTTTCTGCAAGCACCCGCAAGTGCATACACATAGTCAAACATGCACAAATTACTCTTGGCTGTGTGTATATAATTGCGAGTGTGCATCTGTAGGGGTAGATTGTATGCGTGTTTATGTGTGTGCGTGCCTATCAGTGTATCTGCTAAGTTGTTAAGTGTCCATTGGGGGAGGTAGAGCAGCTACATGGCAGATGCTTAAAGCCAGTGGCTATTAGACAGCAGAGCAGAGATAATAGGCTATGGCTGCCATTACCTACTACGCCCTATTAGCCAGTACCCAACCTGGAGACAAACAGACAGACACACAAATGGAGCAAATCGGTACTTGCGCGCGCGTGTATTTTTATGCCTGTACTGTGGGTGGGAACGTGCGCTCTACTGGGCAGCGCACGCTCAGAGAGATAGATGAGAGAAGAAGGGAGGAGACAGGAGCAATAGAGAGGAAGAATAGAAGGGCTAATTTACCAGCCCCCCTATTAGTGAGACAGATCTTTTCCTGATGGGGAGGAGAGCCGAGGAGAGGTGAGGCGAGACTTGGGAGGAAGCAGAGGAAGTGCTAACACATTCAGAAAACAAAAAGTGCATTACATTCCGTGTAAGCAAGGAGATGAGCTGAGATGTGACAGCGAGGTGAGTGGGGGGGAGGGCAGAAGAAGAAGATGAAGAGAGTGACAGAAAGAAGAAGAGCGTGATATGCAAGAAAGCCCCTCAGTGTGACGTTCAATAAAGAGAAACAAGAGAAAAACCTCAGTTCTAATCTTTGAGTGTCTGACGTTTCCTCATGTGCGTGTGCGCTCTGAGTCGAGTGCGAGTATGACACACATCACATGCTGGCTCTCTATATCCATCTGTCTATCCATCCACCCCTCCTTCCATCCTTCTGTTACCGGCAGGTTTGATGCCGCAGTTCCATGTGCAGACGGAGCCTGATAAGTGCGCTGCCTTGGTGCAGGAGGCTTGGGGGTAAATCAGTGATGATGATGATGACGATGTTGATGATTATCAGACAGTGTTCTATTCACTTCCATATCTTCTACTACCCCCCCCCCCCCCCTTTTTCACTTCTCCTCTCTGTGCCTCCCTCTTTCTCTCTTCCTGCTCAACACACTTTACAGAAGTTTGAGCCACTGGGAGATCATTAGCACAGGATCAAACCCCAACACTCACTGTCCACACTCACACGCACGCACATGCATGTACACACACACATACGCACGCACACACTCACACACGCACATACACACCAAAAGGAAAAACCACACAGACCACACACTCACATGTACAAAAACAAGAAATGGGGGCACAGAGAAGAGAACTGCAGCTTAAACCACAAAACACAAAATGAGAAAGACAGTGCGTGTGTGCGTGTGTGTGTGTGTGTGTGTGAGGGGGGCTGTGGGAAGAACATGAACACACAGTCTTAGCGAGATGGAGAAAAGAAAGAGGATTGATTGAGCACTATTTGGCTTTTGAAGAAGAAGAAGAAAAATCTCGCTGAACACAGAAAATACACATTTACTTCAGCGGACTTGACAGACGAGCGTGCGCACTTCCCCTCATGCACGCAAACCGAGCAGCCACCCACACATTGCAAAGCCCACTGAATGACTGCGAACACTCTTTCTAGCGCATACATACAGGAAGAGTTGTATTGAAACACATGCATGCATGTAACTTATATTCTTTTATCCCACTTTTGAGACAAATGCACTCATATCCATGACTGCAGCAGGACCCAGACACGCAGACACACACACACACACACACACACACACACACACACACACACACACACACACACACACACACACACACACACACACACACACACACACACACACACACAGTCAGTCTCTCCATCAGGAGTGTGCTGAATAATTCAGTCTAAGGGAAGTACACAAGACTGTTAGGAGTGTATTCAGCGCTGGCCTGAGGGCCGGCCTCTGCTCTAAAAGCATGATGTCACTGCCAGCTTTCTCATCATCCTGTCCCTTTGCTCCTTCTTTTTTCATCTCGCCGACATGTATTTTCCACCCCACCCCACCCCCTCTTCACTTTTTTTTCCGCCAGTTAAATTTCGCTTTGATGGAACATTTGATGCCTAATTGTGTCCAAAAATCACAACGCGTGTAACCGTGTACGTGTGCACATAAAGAGCAAAAATAAATGAAGTTTAGGCAGTAGTCATGCTTTTAAAAGTTTATTTCAAGACTCTGGTCCGAGTCAAGCCATGCATATGTATTTCTAATTTTCACCGCTCTCCCTTCTGTCTCTACAAATTTCTTCCTCATTCATGGCATTGCATTTTTTTTTTTTATCAGCTCCGTCCTCCTCGCTCCTTTTCCTTGTGCAGGTTAGCCAGCTGTTCAGCTGATCCACCCAGGCCTCCCTCAGATGTAGGTCACTCTCTCAATTAAGGCAATTAGCAGCAGCCGGGTGAGACCGAGAACGAGTCGCTCTCATTACAGCAACAGGAGCCATAGGCCTGCATCACATGGCTAGCACTTAACACTCCACTTGGCACCTGCATTAGCCTTGCATGGCGCCAATCTGCCAGTATTTACTCGTGTTCGCGCTGAATCGGCCCCGGCAGAGGAGCTGAGATGGTTGTTCAAACTATACCACTATTCAAACTGGATTAGTTTTACTCTGTGAGTAATTTCACGGAGCATTCATGCAGGATGAAGAATCTCTGCTTGCAGCCTCGACGTAAAATTGTTTCTAGTCTGCCATAAAAAAAAAGCACAACTTTAAAAAGCAAAACCTAGAAAATTCAGAGGAGAGGCGCCTTTGACGATGACGTCGTCTTTGAGAATAACGAAAAAAAAAAAAAAAAGAAAAGGCAAAAAAGACTTGCCCCCTCCAGCATTGACAATCTGCTGGCTGCTACACAGGAAACCCATTATTGAGATTATAGAGGTGTCACTTCAAACTGGATTGCTATTATCAGATGACATTTGAGTTGGTTGTTCCACTTTTTCTCCAAACTGATAAAAAAATAAAACACAGACGAGACAGAGGGAAGACTGCCAGACATCCTGCAAAGAGCTGGTAAGTGGACTTTCAAGCTTCGATTATTTTGTTAAATGTAGTGTCTCGAAAGGTCAAGAATAAACTTAGAAATAGACAAGATACATCCACACAGGATTTGGACCAGTGGTTTTTCAAAGTGTGAGCGGGGCCTTCCCCAGGGGAGCGCCGGAGACTTAGTGCAGCAGTACAGCAGCAGGGAAAATCAGATGGTCGTGGGGATTCTTTCCTTTTAATTTCTCAGATAATATCATGAAATAAAAGATAAAAATGAGGGCTAAAACAGCCATTTAATAAAATTCCATATTAGTGGAACAGAAATTATTGAAATAAGTTTTGGAGTATAACATAAGTGGAACAGCGACAGCGGCTGCAGACTAAATATTAAGACTTACGTGACATTCCAAATGTTTCTTTTATTGTCCATGGGTCTAAAAAGCAATCAATAATATCTGTTAATTTAAAAAAAAAAAAACTTCAGAAAATCTATGATCAAACCAAAAACTACTTAACAAGAGGTGAAACATCTCCCACTTTCAAAGCACACCTGCTAGTTTGCTGGCAATGATCTCAGTGTTATGTCCACTACTCTTAAGAAATTTGTCTAAATAAAACTCAATGTTTTATTTGAAATTTTCACCATATCGTTGGTGTTTCAGTCGAATTAGAGCATCGTGCGGGCCAGTTTTGGGCCACGGGCCTGATGTCTGACACCCTGCCTTTGATTCTCTCTCCGGGCCTTTATTGTTGTCTGAAAGTTGAACACGTCTTTTCCATCAGGAGCCCTGGACTGTGGAACAACCTGCCTGTGTAGAGATAAGGCGGGCAGTATTTGTACTTTCCTTTAAAAAGCTCCTAAGAAGTCACTTCTGCAGAAGTTCTTTTTGGTGATAACGTCATTTAAAATACCTGCCTTTAAATCTTCTCTGCTGATAATCCCGTTGCGAAAGTCATTTTCGAAGCACTTTGTACCACACTGTTTTCAAGAGGTGCTCCATGACTAAAGTCATGAAACGAGTCATGATTCGAGAAGTGCCAATTTAAACAACAGGATATTTACACTTTCGGCCTCTTATGGCGAGACTAGCAAAATGTAAATAGAGCTTAAGATAATCTACATAACGCCTGATAGGCTTGTGATGGAAGCATCTGGACTGAGTTGATCTGCAATCTTTTCAAACGTGTCGGGCTTGCAGCACCGCTGGCCATCATTAGCCGGCCTCAGTGATGTGTGTCTCTGCGAGACGACTTCGATTCAGATCCTCCGCTATCTAGCCTCGTACCAATAGCAGCTGATTAGTACTGGTCTGGAGAACAATGTTCTAGGATGCATCACCATCAGCAAGCCCAGCAACACCTCTGGCCATCATTAAACCGCTGCAGCGAGGTAGGCCATTTTGTTTCATATTGCTCATTACCTCACACACAAAAACACACACACACTCTGCTGGCGCGCAATTAATAATGGCTCAATATTTGTTTGCAACCTTGCATGTCCATGTTTACATGACTCTGTGATAGTACTATTTTGATAAATGTCCTTAATGCATTTCACATAAACTATATATATATATACATACATATATATATATATATATATATATATATATATATATATATATATATATATATATATATATGTACACACACACACACACACACATAGCATGTCTTACATTCACACTTGATCCTTTAAAATTACTGTCACAGGTTTCAGATTAGATAAGAACGACTAAGTGAGGAAACATATCTTCTTTAAACTTCTGACATTTAGGCTCTTCTGTCATATATGTGAATAAACTGTGACAAACCAATCCATATTCAAGCCAAGATCTTAAGAGCCCTCTAAAGCCTCCAGAAATAAAAGGGTTGTGGATAACTGTGACCTCATCTCAGATGTGAGGCATGGTGGTGGAAACGTTCTGGTTTGAGATTACTTCACCGCCTCGGGGACTGGGCCGCTCGCTGCCATTGAGTCAACAGAGATTTCTGCATCACATCAAGAAAGCCTGAAGATAATGTGAGAGAATCGGTCTGAAAAGTAACGGCGATCAAAGGAAACACAAACAAATCCACCACAGAATCCCTCAGAAAAAAAAAAAAAAAAACAAGGTCGTGGAGTGAAGAAGTTGAGAAAATTGAAGCAGGTTGTGAATTAAAACAGGAAGCTAATCTCAAACTCCTGCAATTGAAGTATTCTGAGAGAAAAAGTGGTTCAAAATTTGACAAAGAAAAAAAAAACATATCTCGAGAAAGTTATTTCCACTCACAGTTTGTGAAATAAAGGGTGTCATTATGTTTTCCACAAAAGATGAATATAACTACTACGAGTGCTGTTGGATGAATTTTTTTTCCCTTTTTACCTTTGGCTGTTTCAAAGATTTTATTATTAAATGTTTCAAAAAAGACAATAATTTCCACTGACTTTGGACATGATGTTTGATATTAATCCACATTGACGGCAAAATGTTGACATTGATTTTTTTTTCAGTGCGATCACGTTCAACACACTCATCTGCTATGAAATAAGGCAACTGCAGATGGCAAAATTACATAGTTTAGACATAAAACATGATGTACACATGTGTGAATTGTGTTCAGTTAACTCTTTTTCTTTCTTTTTTCTTTCTTTGTATCTTCCTTCTTACGCATGTCATATTTGTTTAATCTGAACATTTTGGCTTTAAGTGGACACTGACAATGTTTTTGATGATTTCACGATCAAAATAATCATCATCATGTCAGGTTTCCTACTTTTCTTTCATTATGTTAAATATAAGCTGGTCTGATTTCATGGGACTGTTACAACCTGTTTCTGCTGCCTGGAGTGTTTCATCTTCCAGTTTTAGATCATTTCTATTCTGATTTTTTGTGCAAGAGGCACCGAGTGATCTAACTAAGTTTAATTACTGTGTCACTGTGACAATGCCGACTTAATTATTTGGAAATCTCATGGCGGCTCTGTCATCCCTGGGGTGATGTCGGGACACTTTTTTTTATCAGTCTATGATGAATCCATTTTTTTTTTTTTTTTTTTCAAAAAAGCTGAAAAATAGGAACGATTCGCCACTTCATTAAACTTCCTCAGTCAGTCAGTCAGTCAGCCATTGTGTTGCTCAGACGAATCGACTTGTTTTTTTCAAGTCCATCAAGCTTGCAGATCCTGGAGCTGTAATTTCTGTGAGGTGATTTGAAGTGTGTGAAGGCTTTGGAGAGGACCGCGTGTCTGGCTCACTGTAAATGTATGTGTTCAAAATGTTGGGGTTGGATCGTATTGGATTGGAAAAAAAAGAAGACAGAATTAGCTGTTGCGCATGTCAGCAAGCTGATCTGAGATCTGCTGTTTGGCAGTGACGAGCTGCTGCAGTATCTTTACACTATTAATCATCTTCCCCGTGACTAATGCTGATGGTGTCATACAAGTACCGCCTAAGACAGGCCATCTTATGAGGCCACACACACGCACGCACACACACACACCAAACTTTTTTTTTTTTTTGCTCTGAAGGGCTGATACTGTACATCTCCACATCCATTTCTCTCTCACTCTTGTTCTTTCTCTCTCTCATCCTCTCAAATCGCCTCATACTTAACTGTTACCATATATGGTTCAATTATTCTTCAAGCCCTCTCAATCTCCTCTCTCTGTCTCTCTCTCTCTCCCAACAGCCCTTTCCTCTTCGCTCTCTCTTCCTCTTGAACATCTAATATCACTCTGATCAACTCAATCCTTCTCTTTCCCTAACTATCTCGCTCTCTGCTTCCCCCATGTGTCCCCCTGCTCCTCCCCTGTCTCCCTCTGCCATCGCTCGCTCTGCTGCTATTGCCTCCCTCATCCTCTCTCCTTCTCTCTCCTTCTCCCTCTCACTCTCCCTCTCTCTCTGATCTGCTCTGAGAGTGTTATTTATACAGCAACAACCCACGCAGAGTGGAGCAGAGCAGAACAGAGCAGTGAAGGGAGTTTGACTTGCCAAAGTGGGCATCACCTCAGAAACACAACAAAACTCTTCTCTCCTCTACTCCCATCTATCCTTCCACCACTCGGTTTTCGTCTATTCATCTCATCACAACTTTGCACTTCATACTTTCTTTTTGAGGCTGTGCACAAAATATTTAACAGTATAAGGGCAGCAGCAGCACCAGAGAGGGTTGCATCAGTAGCAGATATACTGCAAAAGAGGGATGAGGAATGAAAACATGAAATATACCACATTCGACAAGATATGTTAAACTTCCTTTACATTGCAAAATTTAAAATGAAAAATGCATTTTGCACCAATATCAAAGAGAGTATGTTGAAAGCAGCCCCGTTAACCAGAGAGGAGCGCCTCTATGGATACGTTTCTGCAGCACATTTTCCTGATTTGGATATTGAGATACCATATTATGTGGAGTGAGTCACAGCTCTGTATGGAGGTTGCTGGTGTGAATAATTGACTGGCTGGGAAAAATCTAATGAAAAACAACATACTCGCTCAACTTTACCTGGATAAAAATAGAAAAATAAACACCACTATAGAACCTGCCTGATGCTGCTTCCCTGCACTCAGATTCTCGACTACAGTCCTCTCTGTGGGGGTCTTCACCTCATTTAACATGTCACAATTTGCACGTGACACAACACATTCCTGGAAATGGTGATTGCTCACCTTCAGAAACCTGAAGCAGAAGCCATTTATCAGCTGTTATTCACAGGTTTAACATTTAATGAATGCACCAACTATTCATCTTTCCTCTTTTAAAAGCCAGTCTGTCAGGAGTCAAGAGGAAATGGTGTTTTCAAAGTGAGAAACAATCAAAAATCTCACAAAACTGAACACAGAATATGTTAAGAAAAACCTCAAAACCTAGCAAAAGCTGACAGAAAAACTATTACAGATTCTACAGCCACTGAGGAATTTTTCGATTATCACAGCTGTTGAGGATCCATTCTCCTTTTTACTGAACCATCAATTTATTGACAAACCATCTCCGCTCCAGCTCGGGTAGCTGTCCAATAAAACGTATTGCTCACACAAGCATCTGTTTTCTGGAGCTGTTTGTTTATATCGTGGGTTGTTCTTTATATTGAGTAAACTCAGTCAATCTGAGACACTTTTTCAGGTAACTTCCTCCTGCTACTCTTCAAGGATACAGCAACAGTGTCACGCAGCTATGAAGAAATAAATGTTCAGCTTTACATTGTTTTATGGGGAAACTTTAAAATGTGATGTGTCCAGGTAGAATTGATGAAGATACCTTGTTTATGAAAGTCATACTGGCTGATTTTGCAAAGAGTACGTCTTCCAAACTTTGGGTCTTATATTGCAGACCCTGATAATTTAAAATATCTTGTCATGAGGCTTGTACTTTCAGAGAAACTGCTGTTGAAGGGATCCAACGTTGCAATCACATATGGAGACTTTCATTTACTTGTTAACAGCCTTTTGATTGCAGCAGGTTTTCAACAGAGAAATCCCAAAGCTCTTCACACCGACAATCACATTTAAGCACCAACCGCAGAGCTGCTACACACCTGAACCACACAGATACATTTAAAACTACTTTAACACCTTATGAGTTAAAATTCCAAATAAATCAGTAATAAGTCCGCCTAACATCCAAAATCATCAATAAATATCTTTTCCCAAAGAATCCCACTTGCGGTTTTACCTGGAAACCCACCAGCATCAATCAGTATCAGTCAAGCCTTTCAACTAGATTGAAGTTTTTTAATATGCTTGAAAGAATTGTTTCTTGCACTGACGAGTCGTGCTTTGCTCACAACACTGTTGTGTGTATGCAGTCACGTCACGATGTTATATGAACTGACATCACAAACATGCACGCAAAGGTCCAACTGTAGGAAGTAAGTAACCTGATGTACCATTTACATGAGCTATGATCGGATCGAATCCAAAGACATGTTTGTTCCAACACTTGCTCATAAAAAAAAAAAATGTTTATTTTAATAAGCTTCAGCTCCCCGCAACTCTTAGTTGGATTTGTGGGTAGAGAAGATGGATGGATGTACCTTGGGAAGTAGTCGTAAGAGGGTTCCTCTTATATTTACATTTTTGAGAGTATAAATGTGGACTGAAATGTACATGGACCAGAAGTTTCTTTTTTTTATGATGGCAGCCGTCTTCCCCACCAAATTCTGGTGTAGCATCCTCTTTAATAAGGCAACAGCTGTTGTCAACCTCCTGACCTCTGTCAGACATTGACCCATAGATATCCTGATCCCTTCGCCCTGCAACAGATCCTTCACTCTCCACTGAACATGGGCTGCCCCCGTGTTTAAGGAAGAACCACAACCTCTGATTTGGAGGTGTTCACCCATTTCCCAAGTGCTCAACACTCAGCAGTAAAAAGCTCAGCTGTGCATCAAAGGTCACGATCTGATGAGGCTGGAACGACAGCACCATCTGCGATTGGAGAGGAATATAGAGCTGGAGTATTTCCCCGCTGCAGCTGCAACTCACTGCCCTTCTCATAAAAGTCAAGAACAGGAGAGAGGGCGATAATGCACAACCTTGTCGAGGACACGTTACACCTAATGGCAGCTATAAACACCCAGCTTTCAAATTGATATACAAGAACCCAATGGTTCATTTTAGGAGCAGCGGTACCTCAGACGGCTCATTGTTCCCGCGCCAATGACACCTCTGTCCTAAATCCTGGGTGTACGTGGCCACAGGACAGCAGATTTCTTGTTGCTTATCCGGCTCTGGGGATGACTCAAATTGCAGGGAGCAAGGTAGAATCTCCAGTCTCCAAACTTGCTCCAGGAGTTTGAGCAAGTCTTTGCGCTCACACTAATAATGAGATGGTCAGGTACTGAATGTTGAATTCCAACAACAGCTACGAGAGTATGTTGACAAAATGAGCCAAAACAAGCAATTTTTCAGATAGTTGCAGGTGCATTTAGAATAAGTGCGGATCCAGACTGCACTTCCACCTCATTACTTCACACGCTTTCTCTCCTAAGCTCAGCTTTAAAGTAGAAAATCAACCATTATAGCTGCTGCAAAGCATCTATAAAATCACAATGCCAAACAAAACTTCCAGTGCGGGGAAGAGTTATCTATCTAATGCGCTGCAGAGATCATCCTCTCCCCAACAGGATACCATCCCTGCATTTAAAGCTGCACTTTGAGGTTCATATTATACCAGATCAATTACTTGCCATTTCCACTCTCTCTGTGCACTATAAGCCACAGACTAAACAAAAAATGTCACAGGGGACACGAGAACAAATATTGAGAAAGAGCTCTGTTGTTGGCTTGAATGGAAATGCTGCACATTCAGAGCGTGGCTCTCCAAGGCATATAATTGGACATCACAGCTGCATGTAGCGTTATGTTAACAAATCTATCACTCTGCTTTTGTTTTGGCATCTCCTCTTGTACTTGCTATTATTTCTATTACTCATATCTCCTTCGTGTCCCTCTCTCATTCTTCCTTTCTCCCAGACTCCCTCTATCTCGGGGCCACTTGGTGTGCGTATGTGTGTGTTTGAGTGTGTTTCTCTCCTCTGAGGGAGAGAGAAACTTCTTAACATGGAGGAAGAGGAGTGGAACTGACACCAACATGGTACGGCGCTGACACAAGCTTCACTCAAATCTCCTTTTTCTCCACCTTGTCTTTGGCTGTTTCCCTCTCCTTGCTCCCTTCCCCTCGGCTCTGCACTCTCCCCACTTCTCCCGATAGGACACATGAAGCACATGCATGGTGGATGCCTTTAGGCGCGAGCTGCTCCCCTCGGCACATATGGCTGCTCGTCTGTACAATAGACGGGGTGACAAATGCTACTACACAACGTGCAGGTGAATTACTTATCGTATCCGTCTATTATGCAGAGTGACATAGTGTAGATGTGCGAGTGCCTTTGCCAATCCTATGTACACTTGTTTAACTACATCTGTTATTGTACTGAGAGAGTACTTACATGTATAAAACATAGGCAAAATAAATTGTTTTTAAAAATCGAACCTCATTTTATAGACTGATGCTGAACCAGACATGTGCAACTGGTGTCCCATGAACCCGCTTCCAAAAACACCACATTTGACCTTAAATATTGTCCAATTAAATGCATTTTTAAGGTGGAAAAATACAACATTAATATATTAATGCACATTTAGTAAACAGAATTTACAGAGTTATCTTTAAAATTAATTTGCTGAATTATTTATCACAGCCCCCCTAATACAGAGAGGTTCTGTCAATAATCAGTGGTCCATCCATGCTTAGCATGAGCACACAAGGCATGTTTATATTTTCCCTGTGAAAATAATAATGAAATACAGAACAATTTCTTATAAAAAAAGAACATTTGTCATAAATTAAGGCAGAAAATAGCCCATCTTTAAGAATTGTCTTCGATATTGATAAAGCCTTTTCATCCACCTACAGCAACAGTTTACAAAGAATAAAAAAAGGCACGCCAAAATCAGCCTTCTTCTGCCTTTTGTACTTGTTTGCACTTGAGCAATGATTGATGCGAGACGGCAGCGCGGCGATGGCTCCTGGTCCCTCAAGTCCAGCAACTTTGTCAAACAGCGTCTTAACAATGATTGATTGGGCTGTATGCCAGTCGCAGTAATTGGCTTATTAGGCAATTGAAAAGTTCGGCAGCAGCATTGTACCTACGGAGTATTTGCTCTGGAGATTGCATCCCTTTGTTCACAAACCAATTACAGTGACTGAGTATTTCAGCAGTAGGTCTGGGTATGTATCAAGAATTACAAAACTTTTAGTCTGCCGCCCATTTATTGTTTCAGAGAGTTACAGAAATAGTCAACAACCTTCGTGCTCGGAGTCTCCGCTGAAACAAGCTGTGTGAGCACAGGTTTACTGTTCGTTGTGGTCATGGTCAAGTTTATTATCTTCTTCAGGAAATAATAAACTTCTACCTAGAAGGTTGTAGATTTTGGTTAGATTACAACTTTATCAAAGTGGTCTATTGTGTTCTTTCCATCCGTAAGACAGGCAACAAGATTTTTTTTTTTTTTTTTATTCTTCTTCTTTCCCACTGTATCTTGTGCAGGATCGTGGGGCGATGGACCAATCCCAGCTAACTATTAGCAAAGGCAGGGTATACCAACAGGGTATGCCAGTCCATCATGGGGTGAAACATAGAGGGGCAGATAGCCACACACACTCGTATTCACACCTAGGGCAAATTTAAGGTGACTGATTAAACTTAAATGTATTTTTTTGGAGCTTGGGATGAAACCTTAGAACATGAAAATTCCGCACAGAAAGGCCTGTCAAATACATAGACCTTCTTGCAGAAGCAGTAACTGCTGCCCCATCGTGCAGGTCACCCATTCTCACCAACATATAAAGCCAGGAAAACCCTCCAAAACATTGCAGAGTCTCTAGGCCTGCTCTAGATTCTAGAAAGTATCTTATTATGACTTTGTTTTAGATGTGAAAATCCAATTTTTACAACCTTAGGGCAGGGGGCCTCTCGTACTCCTGCTATAATCTCTGGCGTTTTTCCCAAGGGAGATCTGGAGAACCACACACAAAACCACCACCAAGACCAACACCATAAATATGTTTGGAGCATTTTGATGTTACTTTTAACTCTATTGAGTCTTTGCATACAGTGCAGTGCTAATTCTCGATTAGCTGTCATGCTTTCTAGAGGAAGAAAGAATGAGCTGCCTACTTCCAAAGTTTAATGAATGCAGTATGAGTCCAAGCTTGAAACACACACACACACACACACACACACACACACACACACACACACACACACACACACACACACACACACACACACACACACACACACAAACGAATCCTACTTACTCAAGCCCAAATTCGGGCAAGAACCGACAGCCAGCAAATGTGTCACTCTGAGCTTGCCTTGAACTTGAAAACTGGTTTTAATACTCATTACTTTAAGTGAGCAGAGCAGGCCCTTATGGTTTAGTCATTTAGGAATTGCTAATGCACCTCATCGTCACTGGTTTGCATCCCTCCCTTGCCTTTGTCCTTTTTCATCCCTTCCTCCTGTTTAGTGTCACCAACTTGCTGCAGTTTTTATGATAAAGGCTTTAAAAATGTTTTTTTTTTTTTTTTTAAGGCACAAGAAACAGTAACACCAGGTCAGTATTACAGCAAGTTATCAGCCTATCCTTCACAAAGCATTAAGTAACCAGTGCTCAGTCATTCAGCAGTGATTAGCCAGTCATCTAATCCAAACAAAATCTTTAATCCTCACCCAGAGAAACATCAGTGCAGGGTTGAAGACCCTGGTTAAGGCGTGGCTCAATAATTAGCTTTGTAGAATCACTGGGAAAAAAAACCTTGATTCAGTCACGGTCACTTCAGGCATAATTTGTATGGGGTTTCTCCTTTCTCAATTTTCACACAAGGAATTAACTAGCTAAAGTTTTGCCCCAAAGGAGTGTCTGTGTTGACTTTATAATTAAACAGTTGTGTGAATGAATTTCAAAGAATATTAGGAGTAGATAGATGGTGAGACTTCGGTGTTTAGGAGTTTAGTGAATATTTAATTTGGGCTTAGTCTTGATTTAAATTCTCAGGATTGCGCCACATCACAGACTAAAGATTTCGTTGGAGGATGGACTTTCCCCTACACCAGCGGTGTCAAACTCAGTTTAGTCCGGACGCCACATGCAGCCCACTGTGACCTCAGTTGGCTCAGACTAAAGTAATGATAGCATAAAAACCCAGAAATACTGACAACCTTGAAAATTCCTTTAAGTTTCACTGCAAAATATGTAAGTTCATTCCGAAAATGTCAACATTTAATACAGTTTTTCCATAAACTATTGTGAAAATCTAAGATAATCTCTTACAGAATAGGGAGAAATATGAAATCCAAACTTCTGATGTGGTTCTCTTCAGACTCACTTAAAAACAAGCCTCAGAGAACAGGATCTCTGCAATCTTTAGCATGAGTGTTTCACAAATTAACCTTCATGGCAAGCTTTGATGCTGATGCCATTTCTCTGGCAGACTTGCTTTCACTGCTGCATGGCTGTTAAAGAGCATTGATGCTATCGGTTGTTCAGTTATGGATCTCGGTATAACATTATGATTAAAACAGCAGCTAGGCTGGATTGAACCTGTATAGCGCCCTCTATGACTGGCTCATTATCGAGGACCGGACATCCCAGGCCAACACCAATGATTTGGACAGCACTGTTTCGGATCTGAGGTACTAATCAAACAAATATTGCAAGCACCAAATGACAAATAATATATTCAAACCACAACAACACAATTTACATTCTGGATGTGACTCAAATATTGCAGCTCAACACTGCATCGAACAGCTTTCTTTATCAGAGAAGAGACACTTTAATTATACAGCAGATGCTTACATTATTAATGCAGATGTTATTTTTCTGTACCTATGTTTACTGTTCATTAGTATGTTTACACATTTTCTGAATATTGCATGAAGACATATAAAAGCCTTTTTAATAAAATTGTAATTATAGAAAATGACCTCGGCACCGCCTTGATGATATCATCTCGTTTCTCTACACCAGGGATGAAAACGTTTTTTTTCCGGTCGTCACCAGGACTTCACCACTCATCATCATCCTTGTCACTGTCGCCATCGCCGCTGTCATCATCGTCATTATCGTCCTTGACATCACTATTATTATCAACTACAGCTGCGTCACAGTAATAAGGGTCCATAAGTCGACTAGTTGGATTACTGTGACATAAAAGGCTATTATGTTCTTTGTCTGGATAGACGGTGTCAGTGGTGTGGTATCAGCTATGCTGGTTTTCTGCTGGTGCGTAGAGGAAACACTAAAGTCCCGAGCAAAATCGCACAGAAAATCTCACCTCTGCACATCAAACACCTTCCACAGTCTAAGCTTAAAGCACAGACATGGGTTTTGCTACGAGCAGTTGAAAAGGTCAGTCTTAATTCTGTACAAAAGGATAATTTAATAACTTGGACCAAGCTCAGTTAAACAAGCACTGATGCATATCATCATTGAAAATACTGAGTGGTCCATCTTCCAGAAGTGCTTCAGCTGTAAATGGCGATTAATAACTTGTATTTCAATGGAGATAATGTGCTTAAGTAATGCATTTTAATGTATGAGCATGTATGCATGCATGTGCTTGCACATACTGCGTATAAACCACGCATTAAGAGGTTCTTTCATTTGCCCCCCTTATGTATACACACATACTTGTGTGTATACATGGACAACTTTTGCATATGTTTTATTTCAATTCAATTTGCTTGGTTTTGAGTTGTACTTATGCATAAGAGCATATTAGGGTGCAGGAAACATTAAAAGAACAACCACAAAATTAAGTGTACTTATTCTGATTCCATGTATCTGCCCCAACTTTTTTTTTCTTTCTTTTTTTTTTTTTTTTTTTTGGGGGGGGGGTAGATTAAATTATGAACACATTAAAAAATAAACAATGCACAATGACATGAGAGCTCAACTAAAAATTTGAAGATGCAAAATCTCTTGAGATACTCAGTAAACAATCAGAGTTTGTCCTTGAATGTCAGACCTCACAGACCACAGTGCTACAGAAGCACAGAAGGAAAGGTTAAGACAAGCCAACAGGGAAATGTGGTCTACCTTTCTGGATGCACTAATAAGACTGGCAGCAATGTGCTATTCCAGCATCATGCAGGGCATGGAGGACAGACCGATCCGTATGTGCGAGTAATTACAGTAATCCGGTTGGAAAGAGATAAAAGGTGGTGGAATCAGAAGTGGAGATGGGCTCTAGACGATGTGCTGCAGATGCCCACTGCTCCTAAAAAGTTGCAATAGGTCAAATGCAAAATAGTGTTTTCTCATGAGGGTAGCCAAAATGTTAATTAAAGCTTCTCTCCACTTGGATGGATTCAATTGAGTGTTTGACCTACACTGTGTTGAATGATGTATGTGCAGAGTTTAACTTTGGGGTGTTATTGTAGGGCAACTGACCAACATAATAACACATATCTTAACTTAACATAACTTAATAGGACTGTTGTTGAAGTTCAGTATTCAACACAAGCAATTTTCTTAATGCAATAACTTTTCAATGGCAGCATCAGACTTCAGCTACATCGCAGCTTTTGTCCAGAGCAGTCCAGACGTACAGCGGCTGCAGAGTTGAGGATCATAAAGGAGTGGACTCTGCAGCAGAACTGGCTGGGGGGAAGACGGTGCAGCTGTCCCGGACCCACAGTTACAAAGGGGCCCACCGCCACACTTTACGACAGTAAAGTCATAAAGCCAGCCTCTTATTGCTGTATTTATAGGGATATAAGTGTAAAAATCGGGAAAAAAACTGTCCAGATCAGCATTTCTGAAATACGGTTAAAAGGTAATGTGACATGGTGAGCATGCATGAACGAGGCCAGACTCTTGCCCTCACTTTGCTATCAAGAGAAAAGGACATTGTCATTAAAAAGAACAAGGTGGCTGAAAGGTTTGCGAGGATGAAGAAGAGGAAGATGAAGCTATAAGATATGAGGCCATATATTTCAGAAATCTGATGGAGATAGGCATGTTCAAACTGTTGTTGTTTTTTTTTTTTTTTTTCTTGACATTTTGCACTCTGGACATTTCATGTTGGCTGCAGTGATTTTTTCTTTGCTGCATTGGATGAATTTTTATTGACATTTTTCCTGGATTGATTTCAAAATCCGCACTGCTAGATGAAAACATCAGTAACTTGTTCCATATTCAATATTTGTGATGACGTAGTCTGATGCTGGCTGTGTGGTCTTTTTCCTAAATAGCGCTGTTTTCATTACTGTTTGTGATGTTGACCTCCGGGTCTGATTAATGACAGGCTACACATGTTACTTGTACACTTGCTTATTGTCCTGTCTGAGTTGATCATGTGTGACTTGATTATTAAGACCGTATGGCATCTATCACCGCAAATGTCACTGACTTCCTATCTTTCGTTTCCCACCCCACTGCTTTAGTCTGCTTCAGTTTTAAGCCTTTATCTGACCCAGGCTTGAGCAAATTATTGGTAAACTCCATGGCGCTGTCCATGGTGCTGAAATAACCATGGTCCATGGTGCTGGATTATCAGCAGGTCGCTGTGCAATTATAAATCCATTGCGCTGTCCATGGTGCTGAAATAGCGCAAATTGTGTTGAACAACTAAGTGTAATACACACTCTCTCCATTTTCCCCTCTGTCTCCATTTCCCATTATTAACGCTACCAGTTGATCAGCTGTGTCATTACAGATTGTCACAGCGCAGTGTCTAATGTTGGATTTACTTTGTTTTACGAAATATAGCTGGCTGTTCGCGAATCAAATTGAGGTTCTTTGCTGATCGATGATTTTATTTCATATTTTGATGGTTCAAAGTGTGAGACTGAATGGAGTTATTTGCTGTTGGGTTGTAATTTCTATAAGGTTGTGTTGGTTTATTTTGTACAACCCAACACCTTGGGTTGATGTTTGGTCAGACATAACCAAGCACCTCCCACAAACTTGGCCTTAACAGTTGGTTATGTTGGTCATCTCATCTTATCTCATCTGACGAGTCTCTATTCTGTACAAAGCAAGGTTTGTTATGTGCTCTCTATTGGTTTACCATAGAGTTGCCTTTGTATTGTTATATAAAGCTTCACATAGTTGTTAAGATGTAAGTTTAAGAAGCAATGTTGAGTACGAGCTTCAGGAATCAATCGGTACGTCTGCAAGCTAACATCAGTTCAGCTATCTTGTCAGGCCACGAGACTGACCCACCTGTGTAAACAAAGGTTAAATAAATTTGTTATCAAAAGGGTTATGGGTGCCACATTGAATAATTTTGTGGGATATTTAAGACTTAAAATGATGACTGGGCTACATGATTTTGCCTAAAAAATAAAATTTCGATTATTTTCTCTGAAACCTGATTTTTCGATTACGATTACGACTTTTTGTAAAAAAAAAAAAAATAAATAAATAAATAAATAAAATAAAATAATAATAATAATAATAATAATAATAATAATAATAAATGAATAAAGTACTTTGAATGTCTTTTATTGAACCTTATTTTCTCTGTTTGTAACTTTTGGACTTGGGGTTGGTTGAATCCAATCACGTTACTGATTGAATAGTGCAAAACTGTCAATTATAAAATCCAAAGTCAAAAATCAATCTCAAATATGCATCCTTATTGCCAGTGAACTTAATTCTGTTGCAAATAAACACAAGAATCCCTTGGGATTAAGAACACCTTATCTTAACACACTCCAGGTCCCTGTTCTTACTTAAAACAAAAAATAAAATGAATAAAGTCACCTTTTGTAAAAAAGAAAAAGCCGGGAGCGACAGTGTGAACACGTTTTTCACGTTGGGTCGACCTACCTTTGGGTCGAGCCGGGGCCGCTTTGAGGAGGAGGTCCGAGGACGATCTAGATGCCCAAGTCGGTATGAACACAGCCTAAAAATTTACTTCCCTGAGCAAATTTAACTTCTCCGGCAGTAGCCATGATTTGTTGTCGTTAGTTACCAGACGCTGAGCGAAAGGAGGCACGCGCTTCCGTCATGACGTCATGAGACGGGCCGGAGAAACTTCAGTGGCTTAGAGGCACCAAAAAGGACGCGTTCATATGAAAAGCTGAAATCGTTCATGAACGATTTCAGCGTTTTTAACATTGTCTTAACCCAATAAAGTCGGTTCCGAATCAAAATCGATGAATTTTGCAGCCTCACGTTCCAATGTTGCTAGTGTTATCGGTGGCTATCTTTTGTTGTGTTGTTGCAGTACAGTTATTCTGGGTAGTTAAGTTGACTTGATATGGTCCTGCTGCTGTTACAAGTGAATATATGTCAAAATAATAGCTCCTGAGAGCTGTTGGGTGCAAATGAAAGCCAAAATTCTCTCTGTGCTTTGACCCAATCCATGTTGGCCCTTACAATATTATTGTGTGTTTAGAATTTAAATAAGTATCAATTGTTACACTATTAGTGTGAAAATACATCCAACCATGAAAATCAAAATAGTTTTATTATTAATAAGCAAAATTATTTATTAGCAACTCAACTTGCTGGGTTTAGAGAACCCAGCAGTGTAGTCGATGTGAACTTAACAACATTGAATGAACAACTCCATTGGGTTGTATAAACAACCCAATTTGTTGGGTTAATTTAAACCAACGTGTCTAATAGTTTACCAGTGCTGGGTTTGGAAACTACCCCAATTGGTTGTTTTTAACCCAACATTTTCAAGTGTGTACAATTCAAGTCCCGTTTTGAACTTGAAATCCTTGAAAATACTCAACTACAAAGTTGAAGCGTGGTGGCTGAGTGAACATGGCTGCCTCACAGGAATAAGGTCCTGAATCTGACCTTGTTTCTGTTCAGAGCCGAAGCGGCACACAGCAGCCTGCTCCTCCTGAATAGTTAAGATGGGTCAAATGCTCGGGGATCACTAAAGTTTGACTTTAATTAAGTTGTTTTCAAAGTCCACTGTTAAATACTGAATAGAAAACTAGTGCAGTGAACAGACTTCACAATGGTTTTCTAAGTAAAAAAAAAAAAAAAAAAAACACCCACAGAATAATGCAGAACAATAAAACTGTCTTTGTTATAATTAAATTATGGTTGCAAATCCCTCCAGACACAGAAGAGAACAAAAACTTTAGAAAGTTGTTAAGGTTTAGCACTAATGGCTATCTGGTCAATGTCAATGAAATATTCAAAACCTCGAGGTTTGCTGTTAAAGTTTTGGGTCAGTCGACATTTCAATGATGTCAGAAAAGGACATTTTCAGTTTATCTTAAATCAATACGCTGGAGCAGGACCACTGGATGCTTTCCTACATAATACTGTCAGGAAATGTGAGTCTTGAAGTATGACTCAAAGATGCGGCAAACTAAAGCGGGAGAAGAATATATTTTCAATTGAACCCTGAGGGACCCCATGAGAGATCCCAGACAAGGCGGATGAAAAATTGCCTAAATGGTTCTGCTTGCTTATAAGCTTATCCAAGACTGTCCTGTTTACACCAGCCTTATGCTCAAAACAGTCATTTCTATAAGTATGATTTAAAATAGTGACAGTAAGCACAAACGTGCATGGGTTAAAAACACACACACACACACACACACACACACACACACACACACACACACACACACACACACACACACACACACACACACACACACACACACACACACAATCGGAAGCGATAGGCAAGAGGACAAAATTGTTTTGAAACAGCAAGGATGCATATTTGCTGAAGCAATGTTGCTGTTTTAAATACACATATGATGCATTGGTCCAAGGCAGCATTATGGAAATGGATCTGAACGGCACAAAACTGTGTCAGTTGTACGAGAGGCAGGCCCGCTGCATGTATGAAACAGGACGGAACAGGCCCGGTGGCCAAAGAGTTATTTACAGCAGAGATGACACCCGGGCCGACAATATCAAGAAACCCCTGAAGAAGGCTCGTGGGGTTGATGTCAAGAGGCAGGTTGTAGATTTCATGTAGGAAGCAGTCTCTATTAAGAAGAGGAGGAGCTGAAAGCAGTTCGGGACAGCTGAGTTTTCCAGCCAAATAAAAGTGCCGGGGACAGTTGTAGGGCACCGCTGGTGCAACACATTTATTAGTGTGGAACAGGACCCACGAGACCGTCCACTCCAGAAACCCGCAGCATTGGCTGTTTGTTTAAATGGCTTAAAACAGCCTGTGTTAATGCTCAACACTGTGGTAACGGCAGCCGCCCTGGAACACAACCACATGCATTTATTCAAGCACTGCAGGTAGAGTTTGGAGGTACTTGTGCTTTGCTCAATGCTTTCCTTTTTTCGACTGCTAACATGATTTTTTTTTTTACAAACCTGCATTGCACATTCCTATATGGGTTGCTGCAAGGTGGTGGAGTAACCATGCATAAGCTTTAATGTAATCCCTGCTCCATATGTCCGTGTAGAATATTTGATTGTCGTTCAGTAAAGTAAGGAGGCGGGAAAAAACCGTTCTTCACCGGTAAATGATGATGAGTTTATAAAACATGATTAAGTTTGATATCATTACGGAATTAAGTCAATTGGCTTTAATGAGTTCCAAACCAATCAGTTTCAATATTGGAAATCCTGTGTGAGGACTGAATTGTAATGCATACCTATTATACTCTTAACTTGAGATGATATAACCTTGACACAAGCCAATACACACAGCATGATGATTATGATCATTTTGTCGAATGAGGTAATGTATTGTGCTTATGACATCTTGTTATTTTCACTCTACTGCAGGAGTTGTTTTTTGAAGGAGCAGCTCCCTGTAATGGAGCTTCAATCAGTCCCAGTCTTCTAAAACAGGGGTGTCCAGATCTGGTCCTCAAGAGGCCCTCTCTTGCACGTTTTCAGTCTCTCCCTGCTGTGGCACACCTGATTGCAATGACAGGCGCATTACTGGGCTTTCTTAGGCACTCAGTGACGGCAATCATTCGGTTCGGGTGTGTTGAGGCAGGGAGAGAGCTGAGACATGGAGGATATGGCCTCTCCAGGATTGGGGTTAGAGACCACTGTTCTAAACTGTCACTTCTTACGTGCTTCCTCTCACACCAGGTTGCAACTGTTGATTACGATTTTGGAAGTTTTTCTCACTTCTAGTCAGACAGATGCTTTACAAGTCTTGTATATAATCTGCTACTGTCATACTTGTTTTCTGTGTGGTTTGGACCCTTTAGATTTCACCGCAGGTGCATTGCCTTTAAGCTCTCTGGAGCCTCCCAGTGGAGGCCGCCCCTCACTTTGAGAACCACTGCTCTGGTTAAACATTTATCCAGTGCTTTCACTGTTTTGGAATATTCACCCCAGGGCTTTTTACTGGGAGGTCACAAAAGTTTATTTCTGTCATGACCTTGACAGTCGCCTTATGTCTCACAGCAGTCTGATAAATAAGTGAAAATGTTTCCTTTTTCACACCTTTTCCCTCGACAGAGTCCAGGTACAGGCTGAGAGCCAGGGCTGGCACCTCCAGTTTTATGTTTCATAAGTTTAAGAAGAGAAATCCACTCAGAAATCACAAACCAAGCACTGCTGGATAGAGACAGCTGTGGCAGTAACAGGCTTAAGAAGAAAGACAAGAGATCAAACAGTTCAGGACAGGAGATATTATATTGCAGCGGCAATAATGAGTGTGCAATATACTGCGATATGCAGGTTTACTGCCGGGTTTATTGTCTAGAGAGGCTGCCTGTTTTATTAACACGACATCAGCTGTGCCTCTAAATATTCAACTTGACTCTTTTGTTTTTTTCCTCGAGACGCTAGCAGTTATCTGACCCAGCAGAAAGGCAACTGTGCAGATGGGAGCCTCAAAAAAATCGCATTATACTGAAGATATAAAAGAAAAAAGAAATCTAAAAAAGATTCAATTCACGCTTGTGCAGTCACAGTGGACTTTTTTTGTTTTCCAGCTATACAAATCTTCTATATCAGAAAAGGCTTTAAATTCATGTCTGCGTGACTCAAAATGATTTAGACATAAACACTGTAACTGCGAGGAATTGTGTGATCAGCTGGTGCGACAGAGAAATAAACACACTCATGCAAATACACCTAAATTCTCTCTCCCTCACACACTCGCGCTGGGTACACAGTACATGGACAAGCTTTCCCCTTGAAGCTTCTTTGAAAAGGTTTATAGAATCTTAAAATAGCAGTGTGGTCTGTGAGCACAGGGATTAAAAAAGAGAGAGCTACTATAGAGCCGCTGTAGTGTGACATCACACAGACAAACACACCACGCCGCTCTGAAACCCCTGCCATCGCCATCTCATTGTACTCCCCAACTGGGGCGTGAGAGAGGGAGGAGAGCAAGAGAGGGGGGAGTGACGAGAGAAAGAGGAAAAGGGGATAAGGTTGGCAAGATGTGACGGGAAGAAAGGGAGTGAGGGAGAGGATGCAGAGGGGGGACTGAAAAATAAGCGGTTATGAGAGAGTGATGCGGAGAGAACGCGGAAAGCGCGGAGCGCGTGAGGGATGACCGCAGCGAGCGGCAGCGAAAACGAAGAAGGATGTGGAGAAGTGGAGGCCGGATTTGTGTGGGAACGCCGCTGCAGAGTGGTGCGTTCGGGGTTGAGTAGACTGCCGACAGATCTGAGCGATGAACACTCACGCGCGCACACTTGTCTTCATAAATGCGCATTCAAACACAGGTGCAAAGGCGGCGGGTCCAGCTAAGGTGAATCCATCTCAGCGCGGTGAGATAGAGGAACCTGTTGGCTCATAGCGACGCGGCACTGTTCCATCACACGGAGCAGACAGACGACGGGGCAACGCCGACACGGCCCCTGATGTATGCTAAACAGCTGCAGCAGCTCTGCCGTGAAAAGATTGACATCTTCAGCAGCCGCTCGCAACAGACAAAACAACAATAACGGGGAGTCACTGCCAACGCAGACAGAATGCACGGACACATAAACACACACTTATACCAACGCTCATACAGCGTCGACAATGTTTTTCTGAGAAATCTAAGCCTGAATCTTCTTGCTTTCCCATACCATGCGTTAACAGAGAAGACAAGAATCTACTTAGACAGGAGTTCAAGTCATGGTGAGGGCAACTGAGGCGGCAGCGCTGGCCAGAGAATTCGACTCAACCCATGCACACCGCTATGTGAGGGATCTGAAAGAGGGTGGAAGGACTGGAAACCTAAAGCAGATTATACATAAGTAAAGATGTTTCACTTCTCATCTAAAGAGCTTCGTGAGTTTCAACTAACCCAGGGTCAAGAGTGCTGGGGATTATGAGGGGAACAGAGCTAGAGCAGCGCCAAAGCTGTTAACCATTGGTTTCTGCATATTTAAGAAAATGATTTCAGCACATCCTTTACTAAGACAATTTGTTGGGGCTTCAAAGAATGAAGGTACAACTAAAAAGACTGACAATATTTAGTGACTGATACAGATTGATCTGTTACTCACTCAGACATAGAGGTGTTGAGCAAAGTAGATTATGGACAGTCTTGACAGCATTGTCATTTCAAAGCCACTTTATTGGATCTTTAAGCACTTCAGAGTTTTGAACCTGACTTGACCCAAATGTTGGCAGCAGGTGAGCTGGTATGACTTCTGATCTTCTCAGACATGTCTTCTGCAGAGCTATTCTTCAGTTCTGCCCTGTGAGCTGCAGTCTACCTGAGGATCTCATTGAAACTTGTGATCCTTCAACATTTCAGCAAGAACTTAAAACCTTTCCTATTGACTTGGCTTTCAATGAAACATGGGTTAAAAATGTTTTTTTTTTTTTTTTTCATTTTTCAGTTTGGAGATCTTTTAAGAAACATGTCTTATTTATTTAGATCACACTAATTCAGGGTCACTAAGTAATCTCAAATGTATATTTCTGGACTGTGGAAGAAGGCTGGAAAGGTCTGACTGAACCGGTATTGTTAGTTTAGTTAGTTTTATTTTTTCCGGTCACTGTACATTCAAATACACTTTTTATATATTTATATATATCTATATATACATATACACGTACATCCACACACTTACACATATGTACATACTTACATACACATACATATATACATATATACTGACCGAGAGAGATTAGGCTGAAGTATTGTAGTATTGTGTTGTTGAGTGCTAACCACAGCACCAATGTTAACTGTTCTTATTTATTTATTTATCTTGTTGTCAAAATCTGATTCAAGCTATAAATACAATTCAGTAATTTGGAGATTTATTGATTTATTTGTCATGTCTTTTAATGTGATTTTCGAGTCAACTTTATTATTACTCTTCATATATCTATGAATGTTTTTTTTTTGTTTGTCTTTTTTTGTCCTCACTTGTCACATCTGAGCAGTTTCAGTTCGAGTGACCTGCATGGAGGGTGCTGCACAAAGTTTTGATTGAACGGAATATTTTGACATGAATGTGTCTGCTTCTCGATCAGCTCTGCAAACAACTTCTTTTTCTTTTCTCACAGCTTCATTGATGTTTTTCTTTTTTGTGCTACTTGATGTCTTCTTTCTATTGGGTTGATTTTGATTACTTTTTTTCATTTTCAGAATCTTGTTTTTTCTTTAGTGACGGCTGACCGCTGGCCGTCAATATTTCGCTTCTAGGGTCACTGAGGTAAAGCATGGAAGAGACAATTATAACAATTTTCAGGCTGACTCTGAAGCATTAATTGTCGTGTACAACAAACCAAACTTTATTTCAGTGAAGTCCTATTGAAAGTTTTTGTTTGATAGATCAAGGCGACTAAGATCAATCTGCAAGTTAATCAGGGCATCTCGTTATGAATCTGATTATCTCCTCCCTTTCATGTGCAGTCCGGACGTCTCTTACAGCACCAGACACTTACACTTCTGTCAGTGCTTCACTTCCTAATTGAAACCTGTAATCTTTCTGCTCTTCACATAAGGGACCACAGCATGATGGCACTGATAATCCATCCGCAGCATTCAGCATGAGCTTCTTCTTTTCAGATTTAGAAAAAAAAAAAAAAAAAAAATGTCAGCTAAGTCACAACATTTGGAGCAGCTTCACATGATGAAGCCCTCAGTTGTGTTGGGTTGTATTTTGACAATGAATGTTGGTGAAACGGGTTGTCCTGCGGTGTCAGTTAATGTCTGCCGGATTGCAGCTTTCTCACTCAAACGGACGGCGCATCTTTTACCTGTTATCACTCCGGCCAGACGCGGCGGACTAACTCACATCCACTGACATATTCTGACACCAGCTGGAAAAAAAAAAACTGCAGGGTGGAGTTTTTTGGAGAAAACATTTGTTTTCCTCCCTTCAGCTCTGATGAGTTAAGGGAACCCGTGTTGACATCGGCATTTCGGACGGCCAGAATGACTCCCCTCTATAGGCACACAGACGACGCCATGGATTATTTCAAATTTGATAAAATGTTGTCAGGGTTGCCTTGCTCAGACAGTTTTCAGGGGGCATGGGTAAAAATAAATAAAGACCTTAACTCTAACTCAACAGAGCTAGAGAAGGTCATGCCCTATGAAAGGGCCAGAGCAAGGCCTGAAAAGTTTTGATTGCTAGATGAAAAGGGCAATTTCCACCCAAGAGGAAAAAGGGCAACCTATCCCTGCCCCCATGAACGCCACTGGTTGTCAGTGTCAAAGCTGACTATTGTGAGCCACGGTCACCACTGTGGGAGGAGAGCTCCGTCCGAGGCTGCTGTGGCCGGGCGGCGGCACTGTTAGCCAGAAGGACCATAAACACTGAGCTGTCAGATATCAGCTGCGACTGACAGTATTTTTGCTCCAGTTGCCCAGTCAATGTCAAGATAAACCAACTCATGATGATGCTGTGAGTTTTGACCATGGGCTGTTTTTGTTTGTGGATTTGGAGAGCAACAAAGACACAAAGAGCGTTTTTTGAGATGCGCCATTTTTACACAACATAAAAAAACAGGGAAAAAAAAGGTCTCCATGAAATCTATTCTAGAGGCTGGTGAAGTATTACTCCCAGAGCTAGCTGCTCAAATAAAGTCCAAATAAAGTTTTAATTATGTACCATAGGTATACTGTGTTTGCATGTTCACATCATATATATTCACACAATTCCCACATTATTCATAAACTTAAATTATGTTAATTTCCATTCATCCTTCCAATGTCAAAGTCATTCATAAATACCTCCATAGCTCTAGAGGTGTTCAGAAACCTTGTGGTTTCACTTAGCTCAGTAATTCATGGACTATGTGTTGTTCTGATGTTTTTCATTGTTTCCACTTTGCATTGGTGGTAACAGAGTTGCAGAAGGTTTTGTATCTTGACACCTCAGGCATGTTATCATAAATGAGCTTTCAGGCAAGAAATCATGTATGTTTTGGCAATGTTTATGCCACAAATGGTTCCCCAGGCAAATCAACATTTGAATATATCCACCAATTATTCTGTTGTGTCCAATAGTACAAATGTTTGCATGTTTGCTGGATTGGCAGTTACAGTGTGTAATGACTGTGAGCATGAATCGGACGTGTGGGATTTGTGTGTCTTTTGTTAGAAAATTGGCCTTTCAGTCAGCTGATGGATGAATAGAAGGATGGATGGATGGGTGGATGGATGGTCATTGGTCAACCAGTTCTAGTAGTTGTAATGAGAACAATGAGTTTTACATTTTCACTCATCTCAGTTTTGAAAATGATTCATGTTCTTGATATGCAATGATGATTAAATTGAAGCATTGTGCAGCCCTGCCTGAACTTACTGAAAGGGGAACCATGATGTAAGATTAACCTTGTGTTTACTGCAGACACAATATAACCTCTGGATGCTGGAGGGGAAATGGGTTATTCAATTTTTCTTTTTCCAATTTTCTTTTCATTTTGGGTCTAGAATGTCTGCACAACAGATGACAAAGAGCAGGATGCCCCGTTGAAACGACATTCAGAACGAAAAATTTGTTAAAAAAAAAATGTAAAAATGAGTGGCTCAACAGAATAAAGAAAGATGGTTGTGGACAGCATGTCCACTGCAGGTTAGATAAAAAACCTATTTGTCTGTTGTTGGTACTTTCCAATATTCAAATAGTTTTCTGAGATTATCCAGTCTGTTGTTTGAATGTGAGGTTTCATTGCCCTGCTGCTCTATTCTAATAAAGAAAACATCCATTCATCAAAGCAGGACCATGCCTCCTTAAATGTATTTGAAGCAAACAAAAAAGAAAAAGCAGAATGGATTATTATTTCTGTAACATTGACAGTTAAATTTGAGCCGCCTGCAGGATCCTGTAAATGTCAATTTGAAGCACATTTTCACATCACAAATACAGAAATCTACTATATTCATGATTTGCAGAAACACGAAAATAGGTAGCTTTGTTTTTGTTTTGTTTTGTTTGTTTTTTTTAACAGAAACTGGGTTAATGCTGGGAATTAAACACCATCATACAGAAGGTTTCTGAATAGTCTAGAGCTAGTCAGTTACAATAGATCTGCCAGAATCTTTTTATTTTCTTTGTGTTGAGCCATTTACTGGCATTTTCTTCTTGGAATTGTACATCACTGAATTCAACAAAGAGCGACTGAATCAGAATAAAATCGGCCATGTGAGGTTGCAGGTTTGCCAGTGGAGGACCTGGCAAAAAACTCATTCCAATGACGTATGTGTGCCATTGTTTGATGTCTTAAGGAAAAAATTGTAAAACTGACTATGTGCATGACACATTTAAATGAAGCAAACTTGATCAGAAGCAACTTCATGTTTACTGTTTCCCTTTATTGTGTGATCAAGCTTTTAAGAAGCTACTCTGTTCAACTTATTTTTTCATGATGCATTTGTCGTACTAAGAAACGGCGAATGGATAAGGGAAATGTCATGCCATCTGACAAGCCCTACATGCCAAAAGAGCAGCTGCTGCTTGGTTGGTGTATACCAGGTCATAAAGCATGCATTAACAGTATGAATACATGTTTCCCGCAGGGTGACATGATTCAGAGTTCAGAGTGACAGTCAGGTACGCTCTCCCTCCTAAACTCCTCTTCCCTGAACAGCACTGACGGCTATAATCATGAATACTGATACACGTAGGAAGCCTCGCTGTTTATCTAAACTGTGATCTCTCCGGTGCTATTAAAGCCCACAAAGTAGAACCAACATTAATGGATTGAGTTGACCTTTAAGACTGGATGTTCACATCATGAGATGCAAATGATTTCACTCAAAGCAACACTAATGGAAAGCAGGGTATGTGCAGACCGGAGTGCAGTTTGACTGAAGTGGCTTTCTTTAAAATTAGAAGCGCCGCGGCTCGATCAAGACAATTTTCAATCCAGTCACCTGTGTTCAGACACAATTCAAAGCAATTTCAGTTTCCTGTTTGTGTCTCTGACCCTCCCACTGTGGGCCGAGGCGAAGTTTTCTGATATATTTTCTTTTGCTTGCAGCTACATTTCAATAATAAGAGCAACACTGTGGCAAGAATAACCATGGAGAAATGACTGCAGATATTAAAAGATCACTGAATGCAGTCAGAACGGAGAAACCGCAACAGAAATCATGGGGCTGCAGTGCCAGTACAGCAGTATTATTTTTTTACCATGTTTATTTATTTATTTACTTTTGCTTCAAGTGCTGCACCAAGTTTCCCTCGACTTCAATCTGTATTTCTCTTTCCATTTAATACGATACAAAATGCCTCATTAAGTCTACCAATCAGACTTACAGGCAAAGCCATATGCATATTTTAATACTTTCAAATCAGTGATCTCCAAAAAGAAAAAAAGAAAGCAACACTTTAATGTGTTAGCATGTTTTCAGTTGCTTTCTCCCACATTGATTTCTTAAAACTGGAAGGTCTTGTCAATCGCCTGTCAGTCCGTTGCAGGGCTATTCGAGACAGAAATTCAAACTTCATCATTGGAAAATTCAAGGAGAGGGGAAGGAGAGGAAGGTGCTGGAAGAGAAAATCATAATCTCTGAGCAAAGAAGAGGAAGAGAGAGCATCACTGTACGGAGATGAAAAGCACTCCGACTTAAAAGCGAGCAATGCGGAGTGACTGTCTGAAATCTACACCAAATATTTCAATTGCCCTTCGAAGATGAAAACAACTCCAAGACAAGAAAACATGATGAGGAGTGATCATGCAGTTCGCTCTGCGCTGGGAGAGGTGACCCCATCAGAGCGCATCCTCCAGTACGATTCCTTATGATGCACTCAGACTCAAACTTCCTCCACTTTCACTGCTTTTCCTTGCTTTATTTGCTGTTTTGCCTTTTTGGTGTGTGTGTGTGTGTGTGTGTGTGTGTGTGTGTGTTTGTGTTTCAAGCCGCTTCTCTGATTCATAAAATTCAAACTCAGGTTTCAGACTTTCTGTCTGAGTTACGCCCACTAAATCCTCGTTTACACTGTCGAGTAAAAGTGACCCAGTTTTCCTTTTTCTATGGAACAGATTGAACATACAGTGTGGTGATGTAAAAAGGGGGAGAAAAAAAAAACAACATAAAACCTGTCAGGTTAAGATTCCTTGAGGGCCTTAAAAAAAAAAAAAAAAAAAAAAAAAAAAAAAGTGTGTTTTCTGGTGCATATTTAATTCATTCATGACTTACTGTTGGATCAAGATTTTCTTTAATTTTTAACAGCTGAATTTAAACTCATTTAGCAGGCTGCAGACAATAGAAAATACTGCAATAAGAAATAAATACACTTTTATAGATTAAAATGTAATGAAGCATTAGCTGGCAGTGAGTGCTTATTTTTTATAATTATATTGTAAAGGGGGACTTATAGTATTGCATTAGCGATGCTCTTTGATGTACTGCTCGCGTCAGCTGAGAAATAACTTGGCAGATGTTTGCTTCCACTGCAGATGGAGATTTCATTGTGCATTTACGTTGAGTCGAGGTCTGTTCATCAAGTCTGTGTCATATGCATCTACATATGATAATGCAGGTTATTTCAAGGGCGACTGCAAAATCATCCACATTATGCAGCCACTTTTCAATGGCAGTTTCTGAATTTTGCAGTCCTCAGCGGAGCCAAAGTCTGACATTTTCCTCTCTCCGTTTTTCGGCTTCCGATGTTTACTAAAGGGAGTTTTCTGAAGTCATTGAACAGATATTTAAAATTAAGCTCCAGGGTGAGCAAAGATGCTATGAAATATAATAGAAAATGTATAACTTTAGTTTGCGTTTTCACTTAGAAAAATACATTCTAAATGCTGTTAAGCGAGTCTAGGAAGTTTTCTGCAACTTTCCAACAACTTTTTACACTTTTACTTTTGATAGAATCATCCATAACATACAGATGAGTGACAAATTAGAGTACAAACTTGATGTTGAACCTTCTCGTCAGGGAAACCGGAAGCTGGTTTTAGCTGTGGGGGCTTTATTTGGATCCATATGTAACCACCGAGGAAAAGGTCAGTGAAAATCAATGCAAGGTTGTTCTGTGATGAAATATTTCATCCTGAAGGGAGTGGTTTCATTCAGAAAGACAATGCCCTTGTGGAAATGTTAAGAGTCACATGCTGTGGCCTTTAAGGTTTTCCATTAACATTTGCGAGACAAACACCAAATAAGGGAACTTTTTGGAAAAACCGTTTCATCTCAACAGGAGCAGTATCAATACTAAAGAGAAATCATGTTGTTCTGGTAGCCCAACAGCTTAGAGAGACACTTTGTTTTTCCTTTAGTTTGTCACCCATCTGTGAATTTGAATCAGTCCTCTCGTCTGATTCATCCACTAGAAGGTAAATAAGCTCTTTCCCAAAAATATCCAACTAATTAGGCAGATTTTGAAAGGACGACGCCAGGATGATAAAAGAAAATATTTGATTGATCCCTGTGATTATCTAACCAGCAATCAGCAATCAAATCACTATTTTCTGCTTCATTTTTGAAATGATGAAATCATATTTAAAGAAGGAAAACTGAAAACCAGTGTGAATAGTGACTAATAACCGATAATAAAAACATTTAAGTCGTTAATACCGAGCGGAAAACGAGGTAGGGTTTGTCTCTCCTTCACGAGAATGTACACGAACTTGTTTCCAAGCCAAAGGAAAGTGACAAAAAGACCTTCACAAAGTGACCTCTGCTGTGTGGACACACATCATTTTCACATGTAAACAGAAACATTTGGCCGGAGCTGGAGGTGCTAGCGCACAGGCGAGGGAATGATCCCTCACTGGCTTAACGCTGACAGCCAGTTGTGTTCGGTATGGTGCTCAGCCAAGCTGGAAGGAACTGGGCTCCGAGACCTGTGGCGTGAACGCAGCCAGAGGAGCCTCAGCAGCCAGCAGTAACCATATATTAACCCAGCTCCTTTCTCTGTCTCCCACTCCCTCTCTGCCTTCTTTTTCTTTTTTTTTTTTTTATTTCTCTCTCACACACAGACCCATCATCCCATCATGCTTCACAGGGGTTCAAGGCCAGCAAGACTTCCTAAAGCCTTTCTAACATGGTTGGCTGTTCCTCTCGCAAACCCGAGCCGCCAGAGAATAACAACCGTGGCCGCAAGAGTGCACACACACAACAAGACTGAGAGGCACTGTGAAATGAAAAGACAGAAAAGAAGGATGTGGTGGCGGCGCAAATGGAGATGTGGGGGAGAAGGAGCGAGATGCAGGCGGTGGAGGAGGACTCCAGGAGACAGGATGACATGAAGGGAATAAAAGGCGGCACAAGAGGAAAAAATTAGAGGTGAACGTGTGGAGGGACTCGGTGAGTGAGTGACACAGCAGTGTGTCTTCTGCAAGTGACAGCAGGTGAGGGGAGCAGGTGTTAAATATTAAAGCGACTCAGAAGAGGAACCTAGGCAAATGGCCCCTACTGATATGGGACATCCCGGGCTGGGACACACACACACACACACCCACACACACACATGCTTATACACAGACACGGAGGCTAGCATCCCACCACAGTGGGCAGAGCAAAGCAGAAAGAACATGCATGTTTAATTCACAACCTTCCATTTCAGCGTGTTCGTGTTCTTATTCTACACACCGTGACCCCCTCAACCCCCGCATCCTATCCCCCACACACGCCGAGAAAACAGGAAGGCGCGCAAGGAGACGAGCGCGGCTGGCAGAGGGCGAGTGAGCACAAACGGGGGTGAGCTAAAGCCAACAGCATCTCTTATTTCCCACAGCAGCCGCCGTAATGGAAGTACAACATTCCAAACTAATCCCGCTCCCCTCCTGGGCTTTTCACGTGCCCTTTTCTCCCCATCTACCCCGTGTTCCCTAAACGTGGTTCCCTCGTTGCGGCGCTGCCATCCCACTCAGTAGATGATTTCTGGTTGTTACACTGTGACATGCGCTGTAAGTGACGAGGATTGATACCGAGAGGAGACAAATCTGTGGTGACATTCATCCAACTGTTTCTCTTTCAGGAGGTGAAAGTAGTTTGCTTTGCAGTTGGCCGCAGGGGGCTTAAAACTTCTTAAAGGTTCAAATTTGGGAGTTTATTATGAGGTGTATCAGTCGCGATTAAAGATCTGTGAGGTTAGTACATTATTTTCAACTTTAACCATTATAAAGAATCATGTCATGTCATAACTTATAATTCAATTGAATGGATTTACCGTTGGAGGGAGTAATTCTGCCCCTTTTACAGTAACAACTTCAGCTTTCAGGTAAGGAGAAGTTCATCTTAGAAATATGACAGGCTGGTGATCTGATGTGGTGAGAATGAATTTAACAACTGGAGAGGAATGAAGGGATTAATAAAAAAAATCTCAGATTAACTGAAAAAAAGGTTAAAATAGCATGTGCACAATAGCACAAGCATACAAAAAGAATCCCCAACACTCTGTTATAGGACAATTATTTGACCTCAAAGTAAGCATAAGTACTTTTGCAAGAGCAAAAATTGTGTACAGTATCTTTTACTAAGAAGTCAAAGTGTATATTATAGCTACTTTCAATTACAGGAGTCTCCACAGTGAATCATTTCAACTTGTCCTGGAGCCTAGAATTCAAACCAGGTCCCCAAACCTCAAGGTCAGAAGTTAAACAATGCCCCACCATAATATGATGTTCCTTTGGTGTTTAATTCCAAGGTCATGACAGCAGAGGGTGACTCGAAACAAGCTTTAGGTTAATCCATGGGTTCAGTGGGATTCAACCTGAAAGTCACCTTCAGCCCTCCACCGCCGCAGCATTAAATGGGGCATTAAAGTATTGTTGCTTCTTACTGGTAGGATGAAATATCGGGACATAAGAAGGAGGGTAAGCCTAATACTGAATGTTGCACCATGATAGTTTCACTCCAAGTCTAATTTTTTTTAACCATGGCATGATCGACAATGACCAAACACAAAAAGGAAATCCAACACATGTTGTATGCCACAGCATCCAGACAGACAAAAAGTAATCATTATCAAAGACAGAAACATTTCCTCAGGGTACAATCCCGGCGGTAAAAGCAGTTCTCCTAATGGATGTATTTTTTTCCTATTGTGTATGCATACGAGCGAGCTCATGGTTTTTGCATGCTTGCAGATTTTTCATAAGTTTAAAATAACATGTTAGTTCAAAGTGAATATGGAAAGGCTCAGGGCCTGAAGAAGCAAAAATATCTTACTTGACTACAGCCCAGTCTTCCTCCCAGGGCGTCACACTCTGTTGTTTTGCTAAAGCCGCTGGCGCTTCAGAGATACACGCCAGGTGGCTTTTGGCGTTGGTGACAAGACCAAAGGAGGAGGAAGTCTGTGTAAGAAGACTTTCACTCAGGAGACTCTGCTGTTTGAGTCCATGTGAAAACAAAACTTAACTGGAACTAGTCTTCTAATATTACACACGTTCTTCATCTTCTTAACTCAAACCATGACACTTTCTGTCATACTTTGCGGTGTCAGGGTGAGCACTCTCATGTCATAGTGAGAATGTCTTGGGTTTCAGTTCAGGAGTCCAGTGTGGAGTTTGCATGTTCTAGCTGTGTGTGTGTGTGTGTGTGTGGACTTTGTCCGGTTACTTAGTTAAACTGCAGCAAGGTGTGACTGCTGTATCCTGCTTTTGCTCCTGCAACTATGAGTTGGATAAAGCCGTCTAGAAAACAGTATTTTATGGATGAAAAGTAGCGGCTTGGAGTGGAAAACTTAAATGGATCCTTATCAAAGAGAAATTTGTGCAGTCATCTGTGATTTCACTCAGTCTGTAAATTCAACAGCATCTAAGGCAGTGATAATGAGAATAAAATTTGAAGTTTGAAGATGTCATCATTTAGACTTTCGCTGGACAAGTGATTTCAGCTTTCGTTTGCTTTCAAAACACTAACATCAAGGACCATAAGTTCTTCTTCAGTTTTTATTGGAACAAAGCAAGGGTTTTGGTGTATTAGATTAGAAACAAGACCTCAAAGCAAAATTCTGACAAGGACAACAAAAAGTGGCAACTGGCAGAAACAACTTAACAACAAAGCAGGAATAGCTGGAAGAACAGTGAAACTGGACCTGAGCTCAGACAATGTAACTCTAAGTAAAAAAAACAACAACAAAAAAAAAAACATCTTTTGTACAAGACCTTTTTTAAAACAAGGAGTGATTGCAGTTCCCTGCTGGTTTCTACAACCTTGTGTACGAGTTTTTGGGGCAGGTCTGCTGTGCCTGTTCCTGTTTCTGCCGCTCTGCAATGGCAACGAGGGCAACTATAAAGCAGATAAGAATGACAACTAGAGAAAGCCTTTACTTAAAATATGACAGTTAAGTTTGCATTTTGGCAGCCTAACACTGCTTTAACACCAAGTATTTCACACTTGCACTGCCCACCTCCACATACATCCATTATTTTAGAGCACTTGCTGCCTACAGAAGTTTTTTTTTTTTTTTTTTTTCTTGGCATCAACTCCTTCCTTCTGTTTTTTTTGCTCTTCATCTGAAACCTGCTGTCTGGAATAGTACTGAGCACAGATAATCAAGGTACCATGGGATGAGAGGCTCATTTTTTCACTCCCAATAAAAACTTGATCACCACATTGATAGTGTGTGTGTGTGTGTGTGTGTGTGTGTGTGTGTGTGTGTGTGTGTGTGGCCACAAGACTGCACCCGCTTAGGCTGCAAAAAGCACAGTATTGTCTGTTGTAATCAAGTGAATTGTAACCAGCCCACTGGGATTTATTTCGATCCTACAGATTATCACTGCACCAACTGTCAGCAGGTATGAAAGCAACTCACACAGCCAAGATGTATCACATGAAGCCAGGTTTTCTCCCACAGATTACATTTGTTGGGGGGGGGTTGGGCATTCTTTTTTTATTTTCGTGAGCATTGACGGGTAAAGGCGTTTGATGTTGCGAAATTATTAGGAGCTAATAGAGCTGAGAGAAGTGCTGGAGCGAGGTTATTGTGATGCTGTCACCATCACAGTCTGTGAGTCGAGTGCGAAACACATGTCAACATCACTGACAATCCTCATGACATCCATAATAATGTTGATTTTGGCACTATTACCACAGTAGATGGGAGCATAACGCAGTTCACCGGCATGTCACAGAAATCAGTCAGTCGATGAAAAAATTATAACAACTCGGTCATTTTTCAAGTAGAAATATTAAACCTTGGTGCTATCTTCAGGTGTTTTTTGAGATTCTAAGAAAATGCACCTATTGTTGTAATAAATCCACAAAAGAAAACAGGCACATCTGTCCCCAAAAGAAAAATAAACACTGCCAGGGCTCAATAGGACTACAGTAGAATTAATGAGTCAGTTCAGATGTTGTTAGTTTGGCAGAAGGAAATCCAGCTCAGAGCAGTGTGCTGCGTCTACACAGCCACTGGCTGCCACATCTTGATGAATGTCTTGTCACAGCATGTGCGTTATGGCTATTTTTTTTTTGTGCAGGCCACCTTCGCCGCTAATAAGCCGTGACAGTTTCAAATCATAACCAGCGAAGGCAACCACTTTATTTCCCCTCAGTACTTCAGTATTTATGTATGTCTTTAAAGTTTGCCTAGAAAATATTTTCTCTCTTCCCTCTACCATTAATTTATCTATCTATTTATTTCATATACATATTAAGTTTTTAGAATGAGATAAAACAGACAAACACATGTTCAATACCTCACATTGTGTGTATTATTGGAAAGCATCTGAGGTGTGTGAAAAACCTTGTTTAGATTCAGGCACTAAAACAACTTTTCTTGTTACAGGAAAATGGAAATGTTAAACCTTTTTGAACCATTCACGCATGATGTAAATCAAAGTTTTCTCTTGAATTAATTGTGAAAACCTGAACAATGGTCATCCAGGTCAGTGGGTTCAGATGCTTTTATCCCCGGGACCCCCAACAGATTGCCTCCAATGAAGACTATTGTCTCCAAGCTCTGATTTGCTGAAACACCACGGTGAAGCCAAACATTGAAAAACTCTGCTAAACGTAATGTAGGACCTCAGTGAAGGCTGTCATTGTCCTCTGCACACTAATGTGAATGTGCAACGTCTTAAATTGTGCAAGTCTGTGTCAGTTTTACAACTACAGCAAAAGATGACCTGTTCCCCTCAGTGCTTCTGTGTGATTGATTAAAAATGTTCAATGTTTATGATATTTTTATTCCAATGAATCAACAGAAAATAAGACTAATGCTTGGCTATGGTCCTGATCATAAATTTACCACGAAAAAAGAGGAGGGAATTATTCACATTTGGAGCCCGGAGGAGGAAGAGGGTAATCATCACTGTCCCCTTGCATACTTTCTCCCACACATTTGAACTCCTTCCAGGTAAATGTGAACTCCACCAACCAGGCACGTCACAATTTCAGACAAACTACCAACAAAGCGGTGATTTGCTGACTCACTGAGCTCTCATGCCTGCCTGCCAGTGGGCCGCTGCTGCCCTTCATTTGCAGCAGGTAGGCAGAGAGACTTTTTTTTTTTTTTTTTTAATCATTATTATTATTTACAGTATAGCCCTGCAGGAGCATTTGCGGGGGACTGGTTAGTTACAGGCTACATGCACTCAAACTCACACCTGGGAGCTGCCCAAAATGACCCTATTCTTGTGCTTTTGGGCACCGAGCTCCTCAATTAGAGCAGTCGGGGGTCAACTACCCTGTTTAATGGCACATTAACAGCAGTGATTGAAGGCCAGAAAAACATAATATATTTATTTTGGCTATCATTATATGCTCAGAGGGGAGTTGAAGCCAGTGACCTTCGTGCTGCAACTGCACTCCCATAACCTTCAAGTCAATTCCCACCGTCTCCTTTGCCTTGCTTCTGCTCAGTATTTTTCTATCTCCCTGCAAACACACACACGCACACACGCACACACACACAGCATCCCCCATCGCCAATACTTCAAACGGCCGCTGTACTGCAGCAGTTATTGGTTCCTGTGTTTTGGCTACTGTGCCCGGAGAGATTTAAAAGCTAAAGAGCCGGTTCTGTTTTTATCAGTTACTTCAGTCCATCTGTCAGTCAGCGAGGTCTACAGAGTCAGTACCAGGGAGAGGATTCAGCTCAGAAAGAGACGTGCATACCCATCTTTGTGCTCAGCATCACACCAAAATAAAACAGAGACTCCAATCTTAAAGGATATCTCTTTTATTTTTCTTTCAGAAACCAGGAATCTATTTTTCCAGCATCCCACTGAGCTGGAGACATAATGCAGCTCAGGATTTCTCTCTCTCTCTCTCTCTCTCTCTCTCTCTCTCTCTCTCTCTCTCTCTCTCTCTCTCTCTCTCTTCTCTCTCTCTCTCTCTCTCTCCTCTCTCTCTCCTCTCTCTCTCTCTCTCTCTCTCTCTCTCTCTCTCTCTCTCTCTCTCTCTCTCTCTCTCTCTCTCTCTCTCCCCTCTGCAGCCCAGTTTTAGACCAAGCAGAAAATACATTATTACATATTTAAACAATGCTTGATCATCTACTAAAATAAAAATGATGTACCAGAGAAGGCTGTATGTTCTATGCAACGACTTCTACTGACCTTGTGAATACTTTACTTTAATATGTGAACTTTGTGGCCTTGTAAAAGGCGAATAAACATAAAACTGCTAAGGGTGATAGCAGCTATCAATTCGGGAGCTGATTTAAATTCTGTCTTGCTCGCAAGAACAGAAGAATTGCAAGTTCAATTCCAGCAAAAATGTATCTGATGCAGTCACCAGCTTAGCACAAGCAAACTTCAAAAACCTCCCATTGTGTCGTTTTCAAATCTGCAACATCAATTCAGGACAAAAACCCAAGACATCTATGAAAAGAGGAAGATTTTTTTTTTCATTGTGTCATAATAACAGACTCATCTATTGAATGGAAATAATAACATTAAAATAAAATTTGTTTTGTTGAGTGGTGTTTTCATGAAGTAACCTTGCAGATCACATTGAAACATTAGCTGCATTTCAGGTGGAATGAGTTGCTAAATACCACATCTGTCAATGCTATAAGTGTCTGCACTAATTGCTAACAAGCCATCTGAAAAAGGATGAAAAGCATTACCCTTCACAAGTTCAAGCAGTCTCAGAGGACAGATTTCAGCTCCTTAATTTGCACTTCTGAACAACAAACACGAGGAACACAATGACGCGGGAGTATCTTTTCTTTGTGTGTTCATGTACACGACCTCTTGAATCACTCTTTGCTCATTTTTATGTTGCTCACCTTGTCAGCCATAATCATGGAGGAGCCTCCGTGGACCCCCAGGACTGGAAGTTGTGTCTGAGCGGACAGGAAGTCAAGGATCTGGGCGATGGCCTCCTGATCGGTGCCATCAGCGAACACGATGCCGTGGAGACGAGTGCGGGACAGAAGCTCGCACACCTTCGGACACAACGAAAACAAACTGGTGTGTCAAATAAAGGTCAGACAGGTGTGTGTGTGCCGTAGCTCAACAGGGAGGATGTGTTTTAATCACCTGTGTGATCACAGACTTGGGGTCCGTCTGGTTGATCCTCAGGCTGACCACGTTGATATCGAGGGCGTCGTCGGGGCGTCGAGGCGGCCGGACTTCCTGATCGGTGACGAGACGCGTCTGGCCCATGATCACACCCACGCTGAGCCCCGGGGGCTTTTGGGATGCCACAGGAGGCACCATCATTTGAGAGAGTAGGAGCAGCATCCAGCCCACTACACCCATCATACCCTGCAAAAACACATCGAATCAGAAGCAGGAGTTAATACAAGATGCAGAAACACCGATCATTTATGTCTTTACTCCTACATACCAAACTGTCATGAAGCTGAAACAGCTTCCTTTTTCCCACTTAAATCTTTAATATTAAAAAAAAATTCATATACAAACATGAAGACAAACTTAAAACCTCAGAACCAAAAAACCAATACCATTTGGGAAATGTTTTCAGGTGATACAAGCCTTAAAGACAGGTTGATACAATGCTCATTGTTCAAATCAAGTATTGTCTTTTTCAGTCCATTTCCTCCATTTTTTTGAGTTCACAAAGATACAGCACCAGACAACTCTTTGGGGGATTTATTTCCAAATATTTGTCTCAAATTTTCATTCAAAAATACTTGCAAGTGATCTTCTTCAAAATCCCAGTTTTACCAGCATACTTGTTTTACATGTTGCTTTCGATTTTTGGAGAAATAAAGAAGAGAGCAAGATTCTTTCATGAGAATTCCCTCCAGATTTGTAAGTTGAAGGCTGAGAGAAATGTTTTTCACATTTTGCACCAATTTTCATCTGTAATTTCTACTTGACGCTCCTTTTTTTGATTTTGCTTCAACACATTTAGCTGCATATTTGTCACATGAACTCAGTCCTTTATAAAGTCATGATACTATAACTATAATCATTTAAATTACATCATGCAACTCTCTGGATTAATCTGTCTTAATTCTGTCCCTATGATCACCCCTTCGTTGATGATGAATCTAGTTTTCCTGAGTTGTGAATCCTTCTTAAATTTTCAAAACTTTCTGGTGGCCTTTCTTCTATCAGGCCACACCAAGCTGTTACTCCTTTTGCAGCCCATTGCTTAGAAACAAAGCTTCTTTACCTAAAAAGTTTCTGTCTGTTCTCAGCAGCCTACCATGCACTGTCACACAGTAAGTGTCTCAGGATTTGTTAAACCAAAATGTGTGGAGACACAGATGGCACCAAAAGAGTCTGTCGATACTCAATAAACAGGACAAGACCGGCGCAGAGAAAGTGGAGACAAAATGAAGTCAAATAATTCGAATGAACTCTTCCAGAAATCTGAAATCATTTGATATTTTTTTTATTATTTGTGTCTACAACATTAATTAAAAAAGTGCCAATGATGTGTGAAATGTTAATAAACAGCATGCAATCTCATAAACCCATACTTCACTTACTGTTGGAAGCAGGCTCAAAAAGAAATCTAGATTCTCAAAGCCATTTTCATATCAATATTCTTTCATTTTGAATTTGATGCCAGCAACACATCTATAAACATTTAGGATGAGGGCAACAAAAAGCAGGAAAAGGATGTAGTACCAACAAAAAAAAAACAAACAAAAAACAGCTGAAGGATCTGAATAGGTTAAGTAGCAGCAAGCAAGTGACATGATTGAGCATAAAGAGTACCGGTATTTTAGAGTGAAAGAAATAATTTTGTGCTGAGGTTTTTCAATCTCTTAAAAAAGACAGATCATCTGGTAATGAAGCAGATGTTGAACAAAATACTAACACACAGGGATTAAATCAGACACAATGGAAAATTGTTATCAGTTCAAACTTATCCAATACTTAGGATTTAAAAAAAAAAAAAAAAAAAAAAAGCAAAACCACTGAGCGAGTTGTTATCAGTTACAACTTCTATGGTGTGGCGTTGCATTAGTGTCTATGGCGCGGGCAACAGTCACATTTGGAGGCACCATTAATTCTATAAAAAGGTTTCAGAACATCTGTTCACATTGAGTAACAGGGAAAGCTTTATTTAACAACCCTGAACCAGCGTCTTAACAGTAGAAGAGTCTGTGTGCTGAACGGCCTGCAGTTCAGACATTACACATGTAATACAATGTAAAAGAGAGATTGTATCTGAGAAATACCAAGACTGGCTACATTTCTGAGTTCCATCATCTGATACACTGTCTTCGATCTACAGTGAATAGTGTGTTGATGAGATCTGCAAACCCTCATCTTGTTCTTATTTACATTTTATTGTCCAACTCTTGTTGCAACTGTATAAAAATTATTACCCTTTCGTGTGTGTGTGTGTGTGTGTGTGTGTGTGTGTGTGTGTGTGTGTGTGTGTGTGTGTGTGTGTGTGTGTGTGTGTGTGACACAGACGAGATTATGATTCCTACCGTCAATGTTTTGTTGGAAAGAAATTGAATCACACACGCTGTGAATCAAGTTAAAAATCTACTTTACCCTGTCGTTGGCAGACAATATTTCAAACCAACAGCATATGAGAGACTTGTCACTTGTGTATGCTGAACATGTCTTACAAAACTCGGTGAGTGCAGTAAAATGACCGGCCGGGTTTTTCAGACATTAGCTTATATTTATCGCAGGGAGAAAAAAAAACAGTGGCAAAGATGTGTGAGCTGAATTTAATTACAGGCACAAGGCCTAAATGTCAAAGTAAAAGATGAGATGAGAGGCAAAAACTCGGGGGTTAGCGATGCTGCTGTCCTCTATCCAGAGGCGGAGCGTGGGTCTCAGTACAGAGGGGGCGGAGCATTCTCGATGGGCCCTTATGATTGTAATTTTACCATTCAAACAATACCTCATACCATCAAACAACACACTAATGCTCACTTTTATTGAGCCAAGCAAACCTATATGCCTCAGAAAGGAGAATAAAGTCACAAACCAGTTCACAAACTTGTTCTGAAGAACAAATACACATATGCACGCACACACACATACACACAAATGCAGCCTGACAGGTTTCACTCTCAGAGCGTCCGCTGTCCATGGTGCTGAAAGCTCAGATAAAAAGTCACGGGCTACATCTGTACCATCTTTGATACAGCTTAAATATAAAATGAACACAGCTGGTCTAAAATTACACAATCTATTCAGATAGATATAGACACAGCTATCTATAGCTTTTGGAATTCACGTATATTAGAAAAAAATAGACTCGGCAGTCTCTTGTAGTTGAAAGCAAGCATTCAAATGTTAGGTTCACATTCCGATGTTAGGTTTTGAGTAGTACCGCTAGCGGCTAGCATAGTGTTTAGCATACCATTTAAGTTCCCTCTAAAGAGTTCAGAGAAAAAGAAAAAGAAAAAACTCGTTAATGCCGCACAGCCAATCAGCGCTGGCTTACAGCTCTGATGCATTCATGGACAGTCGTAATTTAAGAATTGGCAAATTGGAGCCCACAATCATATGCGTATACCTTCTCGCACACACTGCACATTTTATTATAATAATTTATTTCCGATTAAATGTGAACACATCACATGAAACAGGGCCCTATGACCTTGTGGGCTGTGGGGCGACCGCCCCCTTGCCCCCACTCTGGCTCCGCTACAGCCTCTATCTGTTCTCTGCTGTTCAAGGATCACCTAAATCAGACTCAGAAGGGGGCGACCATTAGGATACCAGAGTTAAACTGAACTTTATTTCAGCCGAACCACTGATCAGGCTTCATGAGATGCCCCAAATCTCTCTTCCACTGTCTGCCTTTATTTGAACATAATCTATGCCTGTAGGCAGTGTTCACAGTAAAGTGCCAGCTATTAATGGATAAAATAACCCTGAAATAAATGTAATCTGATTTTACCTCATTCGCGGGGGCATGGAGGGGGGGCATCCCAATTCGCTGAAGGCACACAAGTGTCTACATCAATCAATAACATTTCCAGAGATGAAAAACAGCATTTGTTTCAACTTTATATCTTCACCCATTTCCAGTCTAATTCAGAGGAGTCAAAGCTCCTGTTTCCAGTTTCGGTGTACACTGTCTTACCTTTTCCTGTAATGTGAGCAGATCTGAGAGGAGCAGATGAGTAGAGGAAATGCAGTGTGAAAAGCCTAAGGCTGAATGAGAGCTAATGAAACCATGATGCGAATGCTACGTTGCATCTCAGCCAATTTCTTACACCACCGCAGTCCAGCAGAGCTGAAAAACACCCCAGGAGGAAACATCACGTCCACAAAATTAACCTACTGTCTCTATGTCTTTTCATCCTCGCTTCTCTCCATTTTCAAACTTTGCATCTGTGCAAGCTAAAACTCCCTCATCCTTTCATTTCCTCTTGATCTTTTTTATTGTGATCCTCCGTGATTTGACTTTACATCCTTTCTTTAATTCTACCAATCTGTCTTTCCGGCTGGGTTAGTGTGTGTATCTGATCCATGTCATCTCACACCCGGTCTAATCAGGCCAGTTAGTCAAGTCAGTACTTTCCCAGCTTGCTCTCTCTGCCCTGGTGCCCACAGACTAGCCTACAGCTCCAGCAGCACTTAGCATACGCCGCTAAATCACACACCGCTACACTCCTGTCCCAGGGAATTAACGTCAGCCCCAACCGACGGGACAAGATTACACTAACTTTCCCTGGAGTTAGCATCAGAGCTAACATAACTAGGAGCCAGAGCCTCCTCTACTGCAATCTCCAAAATGGTCAACATAGCTTAAAAAAAAAACCAAAAATAACTTTGGGGTCTTGCTCTCTGTAACTACTGCTACTAGCTTCCAAAAAAAAAAAAAAAAAAAAAAAAAAAGAGGCACAATATTAACACATGCACAATGTTGATAATAAAGCTACTCTATAAAAATGAAGAATGGAGTTGGGTTTTTTTTTTAGTAGCTGATGCAGTTGAGCTTTGTGCAAGAAAAAAAAAACTTGTTACCATCATAGTGAAATTTAAATCTACATTTTTGAAAATACTATCTGTCAAAGCCGGAGACAACACACCCCATGCTCAAGTGGAGACTCGCATTAAGAGGCCCTCAAGCGGCTTCTGTGACAATGAATCAGAGGAAGTCTTTGTGCACACTGCAACACAACCCAGAGTGATTTTTCTCGGATGTGAGCGCATTTTTTGGTTCAACAATGTTAGCCCTAACTCCCATTAAATAAAACTCGTGTGGGTGTAATTGCTTAAATCTATCAGTCCGCACTTTCATTCTTTCATTTGTCATCAATGAAGCGGCTCTGCGCAGCGTATCTGGATGACAACACATATTAGGCTTGTGGTTATTGGGTTGTATATGCAAAACAATTTAAAGCAGGGGTGTCAAATATACAGCCCAAGGGCCAAAAACTGCCCAATGGATAACTGTGCAAGGCAGAAAAACTACAAAGAAGACTTCAACTGCAATTTTTTTTTCCGCTAAAGTCATTGCTACTTCTGATTTGTTAACCGTTGCCCAGTTTTCATCAAGATGAGCAGACATAAAACAGTGTTCACTTTTAAACTCATGGACACAAGCTATAAATTCTGTCAAGTTCTCCCTGCTGATCCACAGTGCTGCTTATGAAAGAGCGTCTGGCTTAGAACTACCAAGAAAATACCAAATCAAACATGCAGATCAGATGACACGATGTAGTGATCCCAAAAAAGGAGAAGACGAAACACATTGTCCCAGAAAACAAAACACGACACAGGAACCTGCAACTGAAGCCAGCAAGGTGCTGCAGAGAAAGCTAAATACCTCTTTGCAAGTGAAGGAACATTAGCGTGAAATCTGAAATGAGAGTTTTTGAAAACAAAATGACAGGCTTTGGCCAAAAGAAGTCTGGATTTCAAACTACACTTTTGAAAAAGACATTTCATTCCTTCCCACAATAAAACTCAGTGTGAACATTTTCACTGTGGTACGGGTAAAACTTCAAGTGGACATTTTTTATGGGCTATTTGTACGACTTGTTGTAGGTCCAGAGTCAGGTCTCCAGATGCTGTGAAATCAAAGAGTATGTTGCCCCTGAATTGAAATAAGTTTGTTTTGAACCCTGTTTTGAAGTGATACTCTTCTCAAAGCCTTGCAATGTTTTCTTTACATGTTTGAAGCCTTTTGAAAACAGTGAATCAGACTAAAAAAACTCTCTCTGTGTTTTTAAGTGAACACATCATGGCCAAAAATGTCGGCATGCAGTCATTAGAAAATTCTCTGGGACTCAGCTGCCTCTGTCTTCTATTACAGTTTCACGTCACATTTTAATCGGATTCTTCTTCTTTTTTTTCCCCCCACATCCATGATGCTATCTCTGTACAAGCTGAACATTGGATTATATAGGTTAGATTTATAATGCTTTTTGAGCGGTTGCAAGTAAACATCAAAACAGAATGGGATTCTCCGGAGGGAGGACAAGGACGATACGATAACAAAACAGTAAAACTAGTCAGGTAATGCGCCACACTCCTCTTCATCATCCTCGAGTTACAGTAGCATTTATGGTGTTGAGCCTGAGTCTACTGAGTGCATGAAGGAATGCAAGAGAAAAAGTCAACACAAACATTAATAATCCCACACCTGTGTGTCTTCTGTATTATATGAGAAAACAGCTCTCTATCGTCACGGGGTTGAACAAACACAGTGTACCGTACCAGATTTATGTTTGTACACAACCACCATGACAGCAGTGGCTCACAAAAGCCACGTGAAACAAATAAGATATATATATATATATATATATATATATATATATATATATATATATATATATATATATATATATATATATATATATATAAATATATATATATATATATATATATATATATATATATATATATATGGAGATATATGGAGAGAGAGAGAGAGAGAGAGAGAGAGAGAGAGAGAGATCATTCCATCCCCTTTTCATTCCTTCTTAGTGACATGCAAGTCCTTTGTCCCACCACCCCATGTTTTTTCTTTGTTTTCTTTCCATTTGGTTTGTTAATCCCCATAATACCCAGCTCCAAACTCTGGGTGTCAGGGCCAGATTTATGTACATATTTGAACTGGCAATCTGCATGAAATTAGTGTCTGATTTTCTAAGGCAGCGGCTAATTATCAGTAACTGGGACTGTCTTTTAGGTGCATTCTGCATGTAAACGAGATCTCCGAAGATGCAGTTTGGTTGGGAAGTGGAGCTGTAATGTGGGCAATAGGTCATGGAGGAAACCAAGCACAGAAAACTACTTAAGAATGTGGTGATACTGGAACAAAAACGTGTAACAAGACCACATTTAACTACATAGATCACAGGTAAATCCAAGAGGCTGCAGTCATGACAAAATCTGGGGGGGTTAGATTCAGAAAGAGACATTAAAAACTAAATCTGAACAATTTAAGCCACGTATCAATATCACAATCAGTGTATTCAGAAGATATTGTGTTGTAGTTAAATGAGAAAGCCACAACTCTCCATCCCATCGTTCTTATTAAAGGAGGCAATGTGGTTTCTGTCACTGCTTGTCATTCCAATATGGAAGTAATTCAGTGTTGCTCTCACCACATTTCTGCTGTCATGATGATTTTTGTTGAATGCACACTTATTAATGTTGGTCTCCTCACTGCAGCTGCCCTTTATCATGCCATTTCAGATCTGAGCGTTGTGCTCATACAATAAAACTGGCCCCTGAATATTGATATAGCCTTAATAAATGTATCAGTTTGTGCAGCCAGTCACATATTATCCAATCTCCCGTCTCTTATTTGTGCAGTCCTTTAAATGCTAAATGCATTTGCATGAAGAGGGACAGCATACTTGACGAGATGCATGCAAGCTGCATCTCAGATGACAGGCAAACTGTGTTTCCAGGCTGGTGCATCTGTTTGATAAATAACATGCTTATCAAGATGAATTAATGGTCTCGTCGCTTTTTACTTGACAACGATGGCACAGTAAGCTGTGTTGTCCTAAGAAACTGGCAGTCAGTGCATAATCTGGGTTCAGTGCTCACACAATTGCATGATTTACATGGGATGTGTATCAGAAATATGCACTAAAAAAAAGGTAAATGTATCCATTTCTTAAGCAAAGCAAATTGCAAAAGCTGCATATTGAGAGAGACTTCTGTGTGTTCAAGATCAGAACTGTGTGTCTCTTTTCAGAGGAGAGTGGTTCAGTGTTATGTCTCTTTGGAAAGATTCAGAGTACAGAAGTTAAAAGAAGAGTTGGCCACCCACCTTTATTGTTTCTTTAGTTTTCTTTGGCTGCAACAGTGCTGTGAGAAGCTAACCATGCTCGGCACATTACTGTGCAGTCTGTGCTTAGCTGCGCCTCAGAAAATTAAAATAAATAATTAAAGTAACTTGCAGATGGTGGTATGACGTCTTCAGTGGCATATTTGAGGAAAATGCTTCAAAAGGTGTGGAATCTAAGAAAAAAAACATTCAGATAACATTTTTTCTGTGCATTAAAAGTGTGGTTTTACAAAATCTGAACTGACTGGCATTCATCGGCAAAAGACTTGAATCATTTTAACAGAGTCGTATCTTAGCAGCAATGGCAGCGCGTTGCCACAACTACACGGCTGAGAACACTGACACACAGGATCAAGACGGTATAGAGTCTGGACGTGGTGTGACAGTAACCTGTGGTGTTCACACACTCACGCCACAGCACTAATGTGTGACTGATGAGAGCTGAGCTGCCATCCAGAGTCACTCATGTCTTGGAAAGGCAACAGTGGCCTCTGCCTGGGGTGGGCATGTCAGAAACCGCCTGCATGGGGCCTGGGGGAGGTGAAGCAGCAGGTGGTGAATGGCATCTTCACGTCACTGCATGCATGTGTGTGTGTTTGGAAGATTTATGACTGCGGATAATATGATGGAATGAAGAATCATTAGATATGAAAATGTGAAGTTCAAAGAGTTTAACTACAAAATAAATCTGTACAGTGTCTGCATGTCATCAGTGATGGACTTCTAGAACACAGTGCTAGAGAGGCATGAAAGGATAAAATGAGTTGAGTGTATTACAGTGAGGATACAAATTTTACTTTGAATGTGCGTGTCTGCGTGTGGAGGGGTTTTGTGATATGTACAGAAACCTTGGAGCAAAGATTTTGAACTGTGAGGCTTAAAGAAAGAGACACAGGAGGAGAAACCTGGCAGAAAGTAGGTCCACAAACACACAAGCGCGCACACACACATAAACACACGCACACTGGAGCTACATTTAATGGGCTTGAATAATGTCTGAGAGATTGACAGCTTCACATTCATCAGGCTGTCATTTAGCACTTCATCAATTTTCACTAATAAACTGACATAAAAAAAAAAAATCACCAGATTTACTATATTGCACTTTCAGCTGATTTTAACAGCCCCAAGCTGTTTCTACTGGAATGTGAATTAGAGAACTTTTCTGAGTGTGGTACTGGTCTCCTGTGGGGGGCGCCAAAGAGCTCAACCAGGCAAAATCTACAGAGGAGGGTCAGCTTTTTATCATGCAGAAGAAACCAAAAAAGTAGAAATAATATATGAAGGATATAAGATGTTAAAACTGTTTCTTTCTTTTTTTTCCATACATAAATAAAACATTTTGGGGAAATAATTTATTGTAAGCTAAATGTAATAAAACTGAAAAATAAACCATCCACCGACAATTGCAGATTACATGTAGACTTCACCGGTATGAAAGAATCTAACTGGCATTAAATGCTTTCTCCTGCCTCTGGATCAGTTCTCTCCATCCATCTTCTACACCACTTTATCCGATTCAGTGCTGTGCGGCGCTGGAGCCGGGCCCAACAATGCGTGTGGTTCAACTGCAGCATCGAAACAAAATAATTACTGTGTGTGTGAATCGCACACAAATACTTCAATACCTGTATTTCCTGTACAGAAAATCTCTCATCTCACTGTGGGCATGCCACCTATATTTATTTTGTTTTGTTTTCCGATCACATATCAGATAAGTGTGGACGAACAGCCAGCTGGTAGGTTTTAGCATCACACAACAACTGGAAACAGCAAAAGGAGAAGATGCTAGAGATATTTAGTTGAATTAAACAGAACAAAAAAAAAACCTGGTTTTCAGGCAGCAGGACCAAATCCGTCTTGTCTAGATCAAAGATCGGGCTCAGCGAGGGCCCCGACCTGGTCGTGAGAACAGGAGGTATTTTGCCTGCTAATTACTTGGGCTGCATTCTTTACAATGATCTCGTAATGAGTTGCTGCTGCAGCAAAGCCTGCCTGCAGACCTCTGATTCTCTGCCCACATCACAGATTTGCTCAGTGATTTAGAAAGGTTGGTTTTGTGCTCAACGATTTCTGCCAGCTGGAAACACAACTGACACCGAGGTCAGCCCCCTTTGAAAACGAGACGACGCATTTATCCTCAAATTTAATTTGAATCGGGGGAAGAAAAATAAACATATAAAAGCGGTGCCAGATAAATAACGGGGAGCTCATCTACCTACACAGCCGCACATAATGCGTTTGCGAAATATCACGGCGGAAAAATGGTGACAAGCATAAATGAGATCAATGCGGCTCGAAGCCGCTGAAAGTCAACATGCAGACCCAGCGACTCCGAAATCAACGTATCGGTTTGTCAACTGAAAATGACACTGGCAGGACGTTGCTTCCCGTGCGGGGTCATTTACTTGAAAAATGCAATCAATTACTCATTGTACGTTTGCTCATTGAAAAAGTAATTATCTGACAAACAACTCCAAATCATCCGCACCCACACGCGGCAGCTTTTCACATGTGCAGACACAGAAAAACAAGATTTTGTGGTTTAACGAGCAAGCGGGATACTTTCATTGATCCTGTGCTATTTTGATTAGACGCTGCTAATCCATGTGGCGGGCTCGTAAGAAAACATCTACGACGTAAATTCAAAGCAGTGGAGGGAGGAAAAAATAAAAGGGCAAAAAAAACTGGTTGGAGTCACTTAAAGCTCAGAGTCATGTCGGCAACTGTCAGTTCTTACAGCTTCACTGGCTTCCAGTGGGGGACTGAGCATGTCATATTTAATTAAATAGAGCTGTACACGGAGGCGCACTCAGCCAGTTTCGCTATTATTTTAAGCGGGTAGGAGAGAACCACATGAAGTTCTCTAATTGGATCTTTCTTTTTTGGGTTGCTGTTTAATGATGATTCTGGTATTTGTTTAGTGAAATGTGATCTGTAATCCTATTGTGGCGTGAACCATGTCACTTTTTTTGCTAGTTCATCTCCTGTGATCTAATTAGTCATGATAACAGGATTTTTTTTTTTAAAGGTTTTTTTTAAACCTGTTCAACCTGTCCTCCCTCAGTGTCCAAATACATTCTGTGTGTGTCATCTGCATCGTCAATTCCCCAGTGAATTTCAACTCCTTTCGCTCGATTGCCCGTTGCCAGATCATCTTCGTTCCCCAGTGCCAACACATCCTGCAACTTTTCCTCATGTTTTCCCTGTGTCTTGGATTCCCCGTGTTTTTGGATTTTTTGGGAACCTCTCTTGGATTACCCCTTTTGATGACTTTGCATTTGGACTTTGAATAAACTCTTTAAAAACTTCACAGTTTCTGTAAATCTCCTTTTGCATTCCTCACAGTTCATGACATGCCCAAGACAGAGACAACAGCACAATGGTCTATTAAACTTCACACAACACACGATGTTGTAGTTTAAGACCAATCTGGAAATTATTCCATCCAGTTGGTGATCGTGTGAGGAAAAAACATTCTGAAAAAAGCAGACATACTGGTAGTAGTGCAGACATGATGTCAATAAAATGCCTTGAGGGATGTTTATCAATCAGTTAATTTTGCCTTGATTATTAAAAACAGGAGTGAAATTCATGTAAACTTCTAGAGAGGGTGTCAAATAAACAACACATGGGCCAAACCTGTCCCATCAATCTGTCCAATCCACCCAATCATATTACATTAAGAGGAATATTTCACTGCAAGTAACTGCAGCTCCTCATTTGTCCATGTTTGATAATGAACCTGCAGACGTAATTCAACACTGAGATTTAGAAATAAGCAGTAAATTGCAGCAAGATGCTGCAGTGAAAGTCAGCATTGTTGTGCCAGCACAGACCGTTCCAAACATAAGTCTGAAGGGAATCCGTGTGATTTATCCAGGTTAGTTAGTTATCTTTTTCACTGGTCGAGCCATTAAATCTCATGTCCCAGACCATTTATGTTATCCATTCATTTTCTACATTGCTTTATCCATTTCAGGGTCATGAGGCGCTGGAGCTGATCCCAGCTGACAGTCGCACACGCTTGCACCTACAGGCAATTAAGAGTGACCCATTAACCTCAAACGCATGTTTTGGACTGCAAGACAAAGCTGGCACACGGGAGACTGTGCAAACAAGAAAACAGAAAAACAACAGAAAAACTGTAAGATTGAGTCCCTATGCTAGTCAAGATGAAACCCCTCCAGGACTTTTCAGGGATGAAACACACAGCTGTAACATGTACAGAAAAACACACACTGCCAGGAATTGATATATAAAGCTACTTTGGGAAAAGAAACCCAAAGTATTACACATTTTTTTGACAGTTCCACATACATATATATATATATATATATAAACTAATTCTAGGTGGCTAAATATAATTATAATCATAAGCAGGCTCAAAAAAAAAAAACACACACACACACACACACACAACAGAATGAAAAAAAAGTGTTTCAATTGAATACAGCTGCAGTTCATGGCCTCCAATAATCTTAAAACAGGTTCACTTTCAAGTCACATACTTAGTTACGCCTCTTTTCTGACCTGGGAGTGCCGAGGTTTATAATCCCAGAGCTTGCTCTGCATTTACAGAGGCACACCGTGTATCATTATCCACCCACCCAGACACTGAACTGCAAAACACAAATGTTTGTTGTCTTGATTCAACAGCGAATCTGCCGGAAAGGGCTTGTTTGAAATACCACATTTTCATTTGCTCAACATTGACGTAAGTTCCAAGTGTCTTCCTGCTTGTCTGAGATGAAAACGGAGAAGAAGAAAAAAAAAAGTGGCCTGTCTGCTCACTGCTCCCCCAGACACAGACTTTTAAAAGCCCAACAACCTTTTTCCGCATCAAAATTTCAGCAATGCAGGGAAGAGTGTGTCGATGTGTTAAAGGGGGACAGACTTTTGGCCAATTCCATCTCTCCTTTTTATTTCATTGTTTTGCCGGGCTCGTTGTATGTATAGAAGTACCTGGAGAATATCCACAAGAATTGTGCCATTTACATTTCAATGGTAATCTAAAGCCAAAAAAGCAGAAAGGACATGTTTCTGTATTCATCTGGAGACGGCATGTTGTGTTTGCATCTGTGCCTATATTTGAGAGTGTGTGTGTGTGTGTGTGTGTGTGTGTGTGTGTGTGTGTGTGTGTGTGTGTGTATATATACTTGATTTTGAGGATGTGTTTTTCTTTTTTTTTTTTTTTGGTAGCAGGATGTCAAATGCTAGAAAGATGCAGCTTTCTGCACAGAAGCCTAAAAGACGAAAGGTAACAGAGGGGTAAGAAGGGGGAAAGGGGGCACAAAATAAAGATATTATGCAGTTGTGCCAAGGCAGGAAAGTATAAAGTCTTTCAACAAGGACACTTCTGACCTTGGCAAGATGGAAATAGACTATGTTCTGAAGAAATTTAATAAGCTCCTCTTCATTTTACATCAGAATGGCACTAGTCTATACTGAACTTTGCAAGCAGAAGGCCCAACTTGTGAATGTTTGCATGTATAATAACGACATAACCTAGATTAGTCACAGGATTGTTTGCTGCAGCGACAACAAGGATGAAGACATAGGTAACATTCCTTGTACATTTCTGAAAGAGCTGTTTGTTGTAGCAAATCTCACATGTAAGTTAATGCATTTAAATGTGCATGCTGAAAGTACAGCTGACCTCAAACTGGATAAACACCGCGCTGGTGAGAGCGCCGCGCTGTATGCGGAGTGAGACTGGGCCATCCTTATGAATACACGATGGGATTTTTCTAGGCTTCAATTATTGAGAGGACCTGAAACATTAAAGTGACACAGGATGGTTGTAGACAATCATTGGCGAGCCTTTTTAGACAATCTGATGTAATGATGGAATAAAATCACCCCTTTTAAATTTTCAACCAAAAACTGAATTTGTTCCCATTTCTCTGCATGACAAGTGTACCGATCTTTTCAATAATCCATTATTTATGACAGCAGAGACGTTTATTAACCCACCAAAATTTTGGAGAGCTGTAAAAACAAATAGTCATAACAATATTTTATCTGTTTGTGAATCAAATCAGAGTCCTCACGGCAGGGCACATTAACTTAAGTCACATGTTTCACATTTGAGGATGATGTGTGCAGAAGCCGCATTTAACATGTTTTTTTTTCCCTCCTCTTTCCACCATAAAAATGTGCGTCCATGTGCCGTGTTCCTTCTCCCTTTCATGGCTCTGTGCTCGAGCCCTTTCAGACATGCACATTATGATGTAGATGTGCTGCCAGTTTGACATGTCGGTCTCATGTTTGAACGAGCTCCAGTCCGGAATCGCTCCTCGAGGAGGAAGTCACGACAGTAATCTTTCGGAAGCTGTGCGAGTCACAAAGGCTCAAGGCACAAGGTTAAATCATCATCCCTTAGATACAAAGAAAACGAAATCAATAAACCACATGACCTATTTGGGAATGACCTAACGTCTCCTGCAAAGATTTGTCTAGTGATAGTGCACTCTATAACAATATTATGGACGTTTTCCTCCCTTTTCCACTAAAACAGGGTCTTTTGTGACCGATAAAATCTATTTATAATAAAACACATACAGGATCTACGAATATTTTCAACAAATTGACAGATATAAAACATATGAAATGCCAATAATGGTTTACAACAGAATGATTCAACCAAAGTGCATAGATGTGAATGTCCTCCAGACTTCATGGGCAACGTCCAGCCCTCGTCTTCATTTACAGGTGAAGTGTGCAGGTAGGTCATGTTTACCACACTCTGAATGGATACGAATTATAATTACTGCAGACTAACATGAAATGTACATCATTGTGTTAAATGTCAAATGCAAGGCAAGTCGATCCAATAAACCCAGTTTGGAGATATATAATAATAATAATAATAAATTAGAGTTCTATTCAGAAAAGTTTTTTATACATGTTTTTTTGACATTTGTAAGTGGTATCACTGTTGCAAATTACTGCTGTCTGACAAGACAGCATTTTCACATAATCATCTTCTTCCCAATAAGACGCAAAAGGATCAAATTACAGTCACAGCACAATATTTGGTCGTTCCCTGCCTGAGTGCTATTAAACAGTTCAAAAACAGACAGCAAAATTCAATAAATTGTGAAACTGATGCGAAACCTTATTAGGGATTTGAAGCTGAGGCGTGGTGGGGAGCATCCTTCATGCTCACAACAGCTATTAATTAGAACTTCAATGGAAAATAAGTTAAGAAATCCATCACAGCTGAAGGCTGAGAGAGAGCTGAGGAGGCTCAATTATTATTTCCATCTCATCAGTGTAGTGACACCCTATTATGGCTCTTTACATAATGGTCTTGTCATGTTTCTTAAAAAAAAAAAAATCAGTGCCAAACGTTTACATTAAGACCCGTCGCGTGTTTAGAAATTCAATGAAGTTGTCAATTCAACAGAGAGAAACGCCACAGACCCACTGACTGAAATAATTCAGATATGTGATGGGCGCACGCACACTATGGCTGCTCTTCAGAAGCCCGTGACGTGAGGTTAAGGCTCGATCATGCGTCTTTGAGCACCAGTGGCAGGTCAACATATGTCTTTTGATGTGACGCTCGCCGCAGTTAAAAACTACGCCTGGCAGGGCGTCTGACAGGGGCTTGAAAAAGTCCCACATCCCCACGTGCAGCGTCTGGCTGAAACAGCACCTGTCGCCCGGGTGGAGGAGAGCACCATACCTGGCGTAATATATTTTGGATGATTTGTTCCCATTCGGGGAATATTTTTGGCGTCCGCATCTCGCTGCCTGGCAGAGATTTCAAGAAGATCACGTCGAGGGGGAAAAAATTAAACGGACTCGATGCTGACGCACTAAATCATTGAGTGATCAAGGTCCTATTCATGTGGAAATCTGGCTAAAATTCAACACGTGTCGAAGATTCATGAGCAGGCGGGGATATCATTTGATGGTGCTGTAACGGCTTTTACAGCAGGACACGTCTCGGTGGCTTCACTGACGATTTGTCTTAAATACACCACTTAATCAGAAGGGCAGAGTCAATCACAGAGTATTTAGTTGTTTTAATGTTGTCATATTCCACTATGTTTGATCATCCCGTCTTATTTCACGGGCTTCTATTAGTACACACTTGTGATTTGGAAAAGGGAAGCAACCACACAGTGCAGATACTGGTTTGTTTACACATTTATCAATTCGGTGTGCATATCTCCGAGGTAAGCAGCATATCCTGGTGCACTGGCGCGTGAGTATAAAAATCTACTTAAGCACCACAGCGCAGCGTTTAAATCAAGTCCTGGGCTTTATAAAAATGCAATTACTGCCGAACAGATTTACGAGTGCTTCTGCAATTATATAATTAAAGTAATAATTATTTCTACATGGCACATTCACAGCTACACTGCGCTTCACAGACGGGTTAAGTAACATTAAGAAAAAAGCACAAGAGCAGAATCAATAAAACTGGAGTCAGAGCCCCAGGAAGGCTCCAGAGTGTTGTGTTTTTACAAACTGGAGGCAAGAGAGGCCTCTGAAAGAGGAAAAAACAAAGTTCCACCATTGTGAGTACAATGGAGATATGGATTACTTAAAGATAATCAATAGTGGATTAATGAGTGTAATTTTGGAGAAGTCCCTTTTTTTGAGGAAAAAAAAAACATACAGCAATCAGCCTTAACATTATGACCGCCTGCCCAGTTACATTTGGCCTTCATTCTCAAATGGACACCACGATAAAGATACGATCATCAACTAATTCTGATTCCAATGTTCAAAAATAGCAAAAATAAACATAATTGGAAATGCTAGAAGTTCGAAAAAAAGGCCAAAACTTTTTTAGGCATGAATGGATTTGTCTGCATATTGATAAAAGGAAAGTACGACTTCTTGCTATGGAAACAGGTTTTTTTGGATAAACGATTCAAAAAATGGCGGTGGACGGTGAAGTAAGATATATTTGAGGGGACGAAGACAGAAATTCTAATAAATAATTATTATTAATAGAAGCTATCACATCGATGGAAAAAACAAAAAAACGCAACAGTTTAACAAGAATTACAAATGCAAATGGCGGGCAGAGTTCTTCCAGGTCGATCAGGAATCCCTCCATGATCAGTTGTTGACTGTCAGCTGAGTGTGTGTGTTTCTTTTCAGAGACGCTCTCTGATGTCGGCATCCCATGGCGCACTCTCCTCTCAATAATTGCAAAATAATAACAAATGGAAGTCTTTTTGTGCATTTTTACTAAATTTTCTCAAAAATTTGGAGACATTTGGATGGAAATCTGGCTGGTGTCATTCTCTGTATCTCCCAGAGCTCAGAGTGTGTTTGAGGTTTTGCCTTTGGGTGGCCGTCCAAGGTGGAAAATTTAGCCTACCACACAGAAAACGTCTCACCTAAAACTTCATTTGCATTAAGCGGTGGAGTCAGGAAGGTGACGGTGACTGACTGACAGACTGACAGGGCGGACGATTGTCCTGACAAAACAGGAGAGACATCACATGGATATGGCAGCAGAGCATAGATGGCAGGCCATGGTGTCCTGGAGAAGAAGCACATATTCTGACACTCTGGCTTACTGGATGGCTTGATGTCTCCACAGCATTTTTTTTTTTTTTTTAACCTTGTTAATCTTGCAAAGTGTGAATAGAGACCAGGAGGCCAGACTTGCAGGTGGTGGAGCTCAATCTGTGATTGGACCACCACCAAATGTGCATGTAACTTATAGTTTATGTAACACCTATTCTTTTTTCTATCGATATATAATTACATTTATACTTATTTCTGACTTTTTATGGATATTTAATTCAAGCCCTAAAAAGAAATAAAGCTGAAGATCACTTCTTTCTCAGTGAAGCAAAAAAAAAAAAAAAAAAAAATAGAGAAAGAAAAAGAAGTAGAAACCATACAGCATAATTTTCCCTCATATGGAAAGGGCCATTTTGGTTGACAAATCTGCAAGCTCCACCTAAGCTATTTGCATAATTTCCCAATTTGCATAATCACAGAAGTGACACTTAACAAGCAACCCTGTCTGCAAAAAATTGCATCTACATACAATTAAATTGCATTCTAAATTATGTATTTTCTGCCTTTTACAGACATAGTAAATGCAAATAGCAAAGCAATGCCGGGTTATAGTGTATTTGTAATTTGTCACAAGTGGTTTTTCATTCCAGGCCATCAAATGAAGCTGTTTGGTCGATGTTGTTTGTTGTATCTGACGTATGAACTGTCCAAGAGTCAACCCAAAACGCAGGCTCACACAGGGATAGCGTTCTGAGGAATTTATTGTAGAGTCCAGAAGCATGAAAGCCAAAACACAAAGAGACACAGGTGGCTGCAGGGTGACCGGGAGAATGCAAGGGAAGCAAAGGCGAACCAACACGGACAGACAACCGAGGCGATGCTCGATAGGTTTGAGCAGGGGGCAGAGACGAGACACGATAGGCTGATCAGGTAATTGAAAGATTGGAACATGTGGTGAGGCAGACGCAGGCACAGGTGGGATTGATGACGCACACAGGAAAAGACATGCTGGACAACAGGGCACTATGGGAGGTCCTGACATGAACTGCTTTCTAGAGAATCTGTGAGGCTTAGAAGAACATCATTATTCGACTAAAAGGAAAACAATATCTCCCTTACTCTCTCTGTAAAAAAAAATCTGCATTTGTCTCCTGTGGAAGATTTTTATACTTTATATGACCTTGCTGGTCACAAATAAATGTAATTTCCAGAAAACACATTTCCCTTGAAACCAGTCAAGAAAACTGTTTAGTTGTATGGGGACTAATGTTAGGAGAAGGGAGCTGGTGTCCAAAACAGAGGAGTGCTCCTCTGTGCACAAAAAGTAATTTTCACAATGAGTAGAAAAGAAGTCACACGATTGAAGTCTGTAATCCTCAAAAAGTCCTGCCAGCTGTCACATATGGGTAAGGGACTGACTCATATAGGTGGACTTGATGTGGCTGACTTTATAAAGGGGTATAATTCTCCAGGAAAATGAGTTATCTCACGCCATTTAACTGATCTTGAAAAAAGGCTGGAGCGCTCCCTCTAGTGGCTGCTGGAATTATGAATCAGACATTGGGGGAATAGCACAAAGTGAGGCTGTCGTGTTAGGATGGCTTTAAGGCGGGTCAAACTGATCTGAACCATGATGGTTTTGTATGATGGAACAGCCAGTAACGTCGGTAATGAAGGACTTTGCCAGTTTGAATTTAATAAATCAATATGTTGACTACTTGCTAAGAGACTGCTACATAGTATGTATCCTTAATGAATGAATTTGATGACTGTTCCATCCACTATAGCTATTTTAATAGAAAAACTGTACAACGCTGGCCAAAAAGCTCATATTTCCATGTAATGCAGCCCTATCAATGTGTCAGTATAATATTGAATGCAGTATTTAAATGTAATCACAATTATTAGCTAAGTTTTACCGTGATATTGGCTCAAATATCAAACATTGGCTCTGTGGCATCTGAAATTGTCAAAATATTACATTATTAGTAGATTATTACATTATTGTCCATTATTGGTTTTATGCATTTTATGATCCAAGGGACATTTGATATGAAATAAAAATTGTTTGAGCAGATGGAGACAAGTTTGGCCTCACAAGACACAATCAAACAAAAAATGTAGGCAGTTTATATCATTTGTGACGATGGCTAAATGCCCATCAATATGGTGGTGGTGGTGGTGGTGGGGGGGGGGGGCTCAAGATTTGTAAGTAGGAATTTGAATCTCATTGCCAGGATATTTCAAAGTGTTAAAATTACAAAGGAAACTAATTTCAGTTCAGAATAGTAATTACTGCAGTTCCTTGTTCATTTCTGGGGTCCACATGGTTTTGGGAAGAGAAGCAGACATAAAAATGAGCTTTCTTATTACCAGCACTGTGAGAGCACAGTTGTAAAACAGTCATGCTGAAGACTGCAAAAGAAATATTTTTTTTAAATCTAGTGGAAGCTGTGTATGTATATTGTGTGTGACCCCAGAACTGAAATGAGTTTGACATGATGCACGACCCCAGAGAGGAGCCGGTAAAACCTGATCTGATCATCAAGTCTCTGTGTCAATTTAGGGTCAATGCGCAACACAAGATCACTGAGATCATCAGACAATATATGTGTTCATTTGTGACCGGTAAAATACTTCCAGGTGAGTCGAGTAAAAATGTTGAGGTAGTCAAACAAATGAAGTTGTAATCCTTGAACTCTTTTGCAGGTTTCTCTTGTACACACATCATTTTAAGTGAAAACCTCCCAATTGTCTGCTCTCTTTTTAAAGCTTAATTCTATTCAATGTCAACTTGAGCGAAGGAAAAAAAAATGCTATGAGAAAAAAAAATAAAGCCATGTTACTTGGTCTAAAGCTGACTGATGAAATTCCTTATAGACTTAACATCATTGGCGCACTTAGTACTCTGCACACACTGCCAGCCTTTCCTTTTCGTATTGCAGCTGCTGGGTTATCAAGAGAATTACATTTACTATTCTTTTACACCCTCTTTTGCCAACAGAGTGATGGTGCGACAGTTAAAAAAAAATAAATAAAAATGACTGTGAAGCATAATGCCATTGTTTAAAGAAAGCCCGACTTATCTCCACCGCTATAATAATGTCTGATTCATTGTTTAAAAAAAAAAATGCATTAATCATCCAAGTCACACACTGTAATAATTGTGCCATGACATGTGTAATACATGGAAATGTGAGAGCAGAGGCCACATTTCATGGACTCAGCGAGACTTTAGCTTCTCACAATGATCCCGGTTGGACACATTGTGATGAAATAATACTGATACTTTTATGTGACTGATCTGCTCCTTGCATCCATGGAAAACTGACTCAAATTGGATTTAAAAAGCTAAAGAGTGTCTTAACTAGGACAGCGTTATATTAGTCTGAACCCAAATCTGGTGTCTGTGAAAGCAGAAAATTGGAATATGGGTTTTGGTGCTAAGTTGGCCAAAGTGACAAGGCCAGCGCGGCTGCGCTCGGGTAACTCCTAAGCTTCCTTTTGTGTTCAGAAAAAAAACCCAGACTGACAAAGTGTGAAAGGCATCATTTAAGGTAACAACTAAGCCTCCCAGGATGCGGGAAATGTTTTCACTCTGAAAGCCACATGTTGTGCTAAATACTAATCAAGCTAATTCAAAAGCACAGTATTCAGATAGACACAGTGGGGGGTTACGATCCAAAATGAAACACCCACCATCTTGAAAGCCTTCAGTTTGCTATTGAGAGGAAAAGCCTGGCATCACAGAAGAGCACATGGCATTTTTCGTCAAACATGACCAACGATTTGTTGTATTTGGTTAAAGCACTGAGTGCCTGAAGGACAAAAAGCAGCTCTGGTAAATAATTCTGTGATGATAATGAACGATGTAGCTCCGTCTGATGTTAAAGGTTTTAAAAACGATGATATATCTGGACAGATTAATGGCCAGGCTGTACAGTTGCAGAATTTCTGTGCAATCTCTTGTATTGGTTTTCCTTCCTGCAAATTTGCTGTTTTGAGTCAGTCTTTCCATTCTCATCAACCTCAATTCCAGCCACAACAAGCAGCTGTTCGGTGGAGGAAAAATAAACCTCTGATCAACCCAAAGTGTGCTATTCGCCTGGCAGTTAGTGACTCTAACAAGTGGCATATATTTCACTGGGGGAGTCCCTGGAGTCCGAAACAGTCATTAGAAACAGTGCATACTAGACTTACTTCATTAAGTTGCTTGAGGCACCTCTGAAAATAAATTCTTCTGTTGATATGTGTCTGTTAGATTTGTTAAGAAGCAACAGGTACCCTTTAACACTGCAAGCTAATATTTTTATTTTTTTTTTTTTTACAGGTTGTTACGCTACCCTGCAGTACGAATCCAAAATACATTCACTACAGAGCAGAATTGGATTTTGTCTAACATCAGAACATGTTTTGTTTTGTTTGCTTTTTTTTTTATTCCATGAGATCTGGAAGGAATTTGTGAATTAAAGTAACTAAGCTAACTAAAAAACACGACTCGTTAGTTAGAGCAAAGAAGGTAAAAGGCCCAAAAATATATGCAGTATTATAAAACGTAGCAGTAATAGGAAAGACTGTTTCGTGGAAGTTTTACCAGATAAAGAGAGCCCAAAAAAAAAAAATCTAGATTGGTGGTGGAGACATGTCCATTGGTAACCATTAGGTTAATATAATATGCAGTTCTACCTGTAGTCAGCTGCAGCTGAACAGTGCAAAAACAAATTGCCACTTGCTGTATCTACATAAATAATTTTGCATGCAATTTTATTTGTCAATAACAGGAGGTTAACTAGATTTATGTCTTCCACACCATGAAATAGAACCAAGAATGACCACATTTCCCATAGTTGAGCCAATAAAGTTCATGACAGAAATGTAATAACATTATTTTTCTTTTTTACCTCTTGGTGATTTTTCTATTGGCTCCTTCCTACATTTGATTGCTTTTGCTTTTCACTGGCAAAAATTTGTTCATTTCATTTGGCACGATCACAGCCCCCTGAGACCTTTGGATGTGGTTGCAGGTCTGAGCATCTGTCAATACAGGTCAATGAAAATTGCTTAACATCCCTTTAACCTTTATCTCACTGTAAATTAAACTAATGATGTTAGCAATAACAGCCTTCTCTATCGCCAATAAAGTGTCTGTGGGCAGAACAGGAATGCTGAATAAAAACGTTTCCATGAGTTTGCATATCTGAAGGAAACAAGCTGTGACTAAATGACAGCCACGATCCAACAGTAAAACACAATGACAATGCTATAGGAACGTGAGTTACAAGACACCTATTTTAAAAGGAGAATGGAATTGGAGGGCCATTTTATCAGGCACCCAGCTGGTTCCTCCATCTGTAACAGAGGCATTTGGGATGAAACTGTTTTGACAGATTTCTTGATTAAAATAGAAACATGAAATGCTAATTCATATCCAATATGCATAGATGGCAATTTCCTGGTTACAGCTCTATTATGCTTGTCATGTCTCTTAATCCTCCCTGAAACCACCTCTCAAGTAGGATGAAGATTATCCTGATTTTCAGCATCTAAACTATCTGCCTTTAAGTCATAAAAAAAGACAAGTTTTGAGATTGATTAAAGTCAGGTCTTTTTTTTTTTTAAATCCAAATCCTTGCCTGAGCAATGAGAATATGATTTATCATTTTTTTCCAGAATTATTCCAATCCGATTACTTTAATATCCATAAATTTTCAAGAGACTATGCTGGAACTGGATGCGATTTATCTGAAATCCGAAGCAGATGGAAACACTTTAAAACCATTAAAAATTCACCGAAGCAGGTGTGCACAAGCTAGAGCCATTTAGTCAGTGGCCCATATGCAGGTCAAACCGCCAACGGATTCAGCGTTAGTGCTAAGACAGCAGCTGCTGCTCATAAAGTAAAATATTTCTATGAGATAGTTATTGTTATTTGAATGTCCCGTACAAATGTTATACCAACTTTAATTTCAGTAAACGTTAAGAAGGGCAGTTTTTCATCATGAGTTCGGGAAAATTCGTTGTCGCTTTAAATTAAAGTACAGAATTTGTGTGAGTCCTCTTTAATCTGAAAACAAAAATGGGGCGTTTATAATATACGTAGGAAAGAGAGATTAACCATGAAAGGGCTTCAGGAAGCAGCATCTGCTGTCAACTTATATCCTGAAACGATCAGTTTAAAAACGTGAATTAGTCAAACCCTACTTAATATCAGTATGGCTCACTAACTCATTAAATGAGAACACTGACTGTGTTTTGATTAAATGATTAAACAGTGCACGTTTGTAAGAAGCTTTTGGGTTATTAACTTGCGTCTGAGATGGCACTATCACACATCAATATACAGAAGATCAGCGGGGTTCAAATGACTCATTATCATATGTCACTCAGTCCTTTCTGCCGGTAATTGCTGGGAAAAGAAAAAGGAAAACACTCATTTTCCTCCTCTCCAGACTCGTGTGAGCGGGATTTGACCTGTGATTGTATGCAGGAATAAAGCAGCTGTGAGAGCGCGGCACCGCGCTCCACGTTTTAACAGCAGTGAACGGGTAAGTGGGTTAAATTTGCTGGCCACGTGCGATGAAATTTTTGGAGACGGCTGTTGTTGCTAAGAGATTATCTCCCGCAGCACAGGACAAACAGAGCAGCAGCAGGTTTATTTGACTTTGAAGAAATCCCTCACTCAGGAGACGACAGCTGAAGGCCACGCCGGAGGCTCGGTGACTCGCTGGGCTGTTAAAGTTTCAGGCGAGACCCCGGCAGCGAGTGGATATTTTCAAGCCCACAGCTTGTCAACGTCGTGGATACTGAGCTCCGACCAAAAACTGTGCAGATAAGGGGATTATTTGCTGTAGCCCTTATCACAGGATATGTCAATACCTCCTTCAGGATAAATACAGCTACAATGCGGGACAGAAAGGGGCATATTCCACCCACAGGTCTGTAGCTCCCTTTTTTTTTTTCCCTAAGCATCTTTATAATCATTCTTCATAAGCTCCAGGTTGAAACCTTGTGTTTGTACTCCCACCTAAAATCCTCAACATGTAAAAACCTTCCACAAAGGAGAAGAGAAAAGGGGAGAATGTGAAGATTCTTAGTAGGTTTTATCCCCATGTTTGTGACTCTAAAGCCTTTCACCAGCCGACTATGCAAACAACACGTCTAATACCACAGAGTAACCTCAAATACACTAGATGGCAAAAGTCCTCCGACTCAGGAAATATCTTTCATGACCAAAGACACATAGATGCTCCTCCGTCACAGTAAATGCACAAGAAAATAGGTGCAACATTCCTGGCTTGATTCAGCAGAAACTGTTAGTTCAACAGAGGTGAAAAATAAAAACCCTCCATGTATGTTTCATGAAAAGAAACAAACTTCTGCATGAATGCGTTCTGAACCTTTTCCCACTTGCAGGCATATGTAGATTTTGAGGCTAATTTTGGGCTCCGACTCTAAAAATGTCTCACACAATATTAAAAACCAAAACACGGAGGCCAGGACGCAGAGGAGTGAGAACACACACCTTTCGCTGCTAGAAACCTCTGAATAACTCTTCTGTGTAAAGACGTGTCCTTCTTAGCATAACAACGCCGGCGAATCTCCACCAGAACAGGTACAAGAGCTGAACCTCAGAGTGGAAATCGCTTCTTTTGCTTCGGGGGTCACACTGCTCTCAAGGTACCTTGTTAAAGGGACTAATGTTTTGACACATTCGGTGGAAGAAATTCAATGGATTCAACTGCAGACAAACAAAACAACACAGTCTCCATCTGACAACGCTGACAGGTGACTTCGACACAATGAGTTCTGAAGTGCTTTACCTGCTTTGCCAATAATAGAGTTGGTTCAGCTCAGTGAGATGCATCTCGGCACATCATTTCAGCTCTGTCTCATGCCGGAGCCGAAATGGGACTCCAAATACGGTAAGCATCACATCACTGAGTTTTTTTTTATTTTTATGCATTTTTATGCATCTCCCGTTTAGCTTTGTTTCAGAAGTTGCTTAATAGCCGACTGCGAGAGATGAAACCGCAAGGCCCGGCTGAGCAGGAGCGGCTCTCTGGAGTGATGACAACAAAAAGGAAAAGTAGGCCCGCTCTCAAATACTGTTGAGGTTTTAAAGGTGTTATGACATTGCACCCAGAATTCACTGCAGCTTTGCAAAAGATATTTATATTAATGAAGATAGCAACAGCTCTCGACATTCACGGCTCCCCACTCTATTGCGTTTATGCCCTACAGAGTTGATCTCCTTTTGTGTCATCCCACTATTCAAGAAAATAGGCTACTGCTGAGCACATCATCAGTCTCTCTCTCCCGCTCTCCTCTGTTCCCTACAACACCACAATAGAGTCTGCAAAGGCATGAATGATAATTTGCCCTAAATGATCATGATAGATGCATGCTTCATTCACACTCAAAATTAAGCATTAAAAACTGCGGCGTATGGCGGGATCATGATGGAGATTTATGGCATCCAGGGCAAGCTGCATATGGGTCAGTAGGCGGCATACTCTTATGGTAGTTACTCCTGTGAAACATCTGTGTGCGTGCGTGCGTGCGTGCGTGCGTGCGTGCGTGCGTGCGTGCGTGCGTAGCTTCTGTGTCCCTGAGAGGAGGAGAAGACACTTCGTGTGTCAGACTTGGCACGGAAGCGGAGCAAAAACGGAAGAAATGTGTTTCTCCAACGTGACTGCATCAAAGGCTGAAACTGTAATTGAGATATGAATCATTAACACGGGCCTCTCATCAGCAGCCGCGGATAATGTGATGCAACACAGCGCCGCTTAGCGTTGCAGGGCCCTCTCCGCTTTCCAGTGTGTGTAGTGTGTGTGTGTCTTGAGCCGATCGACGGTGTGCCTGCCTCCTCCACCCCCACACCACCGTGCCCCTCTCCTACTCCTCCTCCTCTACTCCTCCTACCCTGGTCGCAGCTTCCAATCTCCGTCACTCTTACCTTCCGGTGTCACAAAAGCGCGGCTGCTGCAGGTTTGCGGTCAGCGGAGCTTTTGCGCCTTCTTCTGCGGAGTCCCGTGCGCTGAATGTTGAGTTGCGCTCGTCGCGGGCGTGCGGGCCCGCGCAGGCGGACCCGTGACCCGTCCGTTCGCTGGCATCTTGTTTCCTTCTCACAGCGTCAGTGAAACCAGAGGAAAAGTGTTCAACTTGATCTGGAGGGGGGGAAATGGGAACAAACAGAGGAGAAATATCACTGCTTTATTGCGCCGCAGCTCTCAACTACGGCAGACTTGTTGACTTTGACTGTTTTCTATAAATGGACGCGCGCTGCAGGCGGAATATGAGCTCCCAACGTTATTACCGATGTAATTATATTCCTCGTGACTCATTAGCATTTAAACAGTTTTGGATGGCATCAAATACCAGCTCACGCGTGCGTGCGTGCGTGCGCGCGCTTGGGCTATTTGGTGTGAGTCCGAGCACCAGTGCGCGCGCTTGTGTGTGCGTCTTTTGGGGATTATTGGAGGGTAGAGCTTCAGTGAGGAAAACACAAGTTCAATTCAAAGGTGTGCAGGTGGAAGATAAATTTGGACTCTTCTTTCTTTTTTCTCGACGTGTGCGTAACGGAGAGAGAGGTGAGAGTAGAACAGCCTGTGGCTCCTTTTGCGAATATTCCCCTCACGCGCCTTTCTCCGGTGCCTGGGCTCCTCTATGTAGGGCATGCAGCAGGTTGTGTGTCGAGGTGTCGGACGAACGGAGGAGCGGAAGCGGAGCACAAACCAGCCACCCCGCCACCGCCACCCCTGTGCCTCTGCTCCACTTTGAGCGCGCGTGTGTGTATGTGTGTGTGTGTGTGTGTGTCAGATATTTTAAAAATCCACTGAAGACGCACGGCTTGCGCGTCACCTCCGGAGAGGAGCGAGGTTACTCTGAACCAAGCCCCCCACCTCAAAAAAAAAAAAAAAAAAAAAGGAAACCCTAATTAAGCTCACCCCTTCCCGTGACACATCTCTCCAGGCGGCCAGGTGGAGATGACATTGCAGCCTGTTACTCCATTCGGGTTGCCCTCGGCAGGAGTGGGGACTCACATACGACTCTCCTCCTGGCTCAGATTAATCCATCAATTCTCCTCCATCCAATCCCACCCCCCCACCCCCCCAAAAAAAGAGACACCACACAAGGATAATTCCACCTGTCTGGTTCTGGAGACCTTCCTCCCCCTTCACTCCCCGCCACCTCTCTCTCCACCCTCGGGTTTGTTGGGTAGTATTCCTCTCGTTGAAGATGTCAAACCGCCGTCCATTGAATGGGAAAGAGATACCGCGCGAGGAGGCAGGGGAGGAGAAAAGCGGCCGCTGACGCGCGGGGGGGGGGATCAGTCAGGACTCCAGCATCCAAAAATACCCGTTGGTTTGGGATCTCCAGCGGCAAGCCCCGCGCGTTCCGCGTGAGGGATCGTGGACAGGTCCGCGCGCCTCCTCCTCATCCTCCTCCTCTCCTGTCCTCCTCCTCCTCGCACCGCTCGCGGATTCTTGGAGACTGAAGGGGGGATTCCGTCACAAATAACATCAAAACACACGCGCGCAGATTTATCCACACACACACACACGCACACACACACACACACGCACACAAGCTGACACGCACTCCTCTCTCACCCGCTCTCTCTCTCTCTTCCCTCTGTTTCCTCGTTCGCCCTGTCTCTCTCTCTTTCTCTCTCCGCTTCTCCTCCGCCAAACTCTCCAAAGCCGCCCAAAACAATTCGGAACAAGTTTAAACGGGTCGAGTTTATTTTCGTAGCTTTTCACGCGGCGCGGCAGAGGTTGCGCGCGGCAGCCTGGACGGAGCGGAATAAGGAAATCTTCTCCAGCAGCCTCCTCACCCCGCAGCCCGCCCGCCCACGCTTCGCTGGCTGAAGGTACTTACACATCAGCCTGGTTAATTAAACATATAAGAGGTAAAGGGGGTAGTGGTGCGGGAGGAGAAGGCGGAGGATGGGGGTCTGGGGGGGGGGGGGGGGGGGGGTGTAGACTTGAGTGACTTCATAATCCCATTATAAAATATCAAAAGATGCGTGGCGCGTTAAGAGGACGCGCGCGTTAGGGAAAATTTCGCCTGTCCTATGCTCCACCTATCCAAAAAAAAAAAGAAAAAAAAGCGACTCCAACTTCACAGCTCGTTAAAACTGACGCGTGCTTCCTTGTCTGTCCTTGTCGGCTCTCCTGTCTCCCTGAATGTCGCCTATCCTGGCGCTGTCGTCTCCCCCACTCTCCGCAAAACAAGAAAGGCGCAACAGCATCACCAGTCGTCTTGTGGCATCACTGGTGCCACATCGCCAGCGAAGCCCCTATCGCGTGCGCGCGCGCGCGCGTGTAATCCGGGCAGGCTGAGCGTCTTTGTCAGGGTTGCGTGTTTGTGCGAGCGTGCGGTGTGCGTCTCCGCGTGTGCGTGCGTGCGTGTGTGTTGCGCGCACCGTGACGACTGTCTCAGCGTCAAGTCGCCGCCTCGCGCCTCCGCTCCTCCTCAACTGCGCACAGATAAAACATTTCAATATCCGCTCAACTGTTGTAACCCAATCTAGTGGTCCCCCTGCAGACACCCGACTCTTCCTCAAAATTAAAACGCCAATCCTTAAAAAAAAAAAAAAAAAAAAAAAAAAAAAACACTAAATAAAGAAAAAAAAACTGCACCAAAACGTTTAATGCTGATGTTGTCTCACGTTCCCTCGTCCGCTCCGGAGTTTGTTAAAAGCTACCGGTGAGATAAAGGAAAAACAGGCAACTCTTGTGAATTACACAGCTTCAATTAAACATAATTAGCAGATCAAAACTGCAGCACATGGGGTCCTCGGGGAACGCTGACAAAACTCCCCCCTCACCCTCCATCTCCATCTCTCTCCCCTCTCTCCCCGTGTCTCCCTCTGAGTGTTGCCTTGGAGTCCCATTGCAGACAGATGGTGTAGATACAGCATGAGGTCATGTTAGCAGGCCGGGGCTCTACCAGGACTGGCTGTCATCGGCTGAGTTTCCCTCTGAGGCAAAGAAACGTTGCAGAGTAATCAGATCAGAGGGCTTAATATTAAGAAACACTTCATTGCCCTCTTCTTCTGCCTCATCCGTCCTCCGCCACCTCTTCTGTCTTCATCTCAGGAATGTATAAAAAAAAAAAAAAAAAAATCTCCACCTGTTGAAGTCTATCCTCCTCCGTCAGAGCCGAGCCTCCAAGGCTTGGAATAAAAGAAACACACGATTGCATAACACGGACATAAAAGAAACAGAGAAAGACCACAGGAAGAGTGGATAATGGTCTACTTTTCTTTTGAGGAAAAAAAAATCCTGGGGTTCCAAATATAATAACCCTGTTTTGTTCCTATCCCACCCACCACAGTCTCCCCCCTGCTATTTACCCATTAGAGGCATTCTGTTGGGACAGGCCAGACCCAGGATACTCCTCTGGGGAAGTGCAGGGATGTTTTGTGATGCCATTAACAATAACTTTCATTCTTAGTCTCTTCACCAGAAATTAGCCCCAATGGAGCAGGACTAAGCTTATTTCATTCTATATTTAAACATTAAGCTGTTGCCAAGGAAATGCAATCATAGATTTTCCAAGGCCACCATAAGTAAGCATTTAAAAGCTGTTTAAAAAAAAAATGGATATGCATGCCTGCAGACCTCCCTATTGTAATTTTTGGGACACGACCTTTTTGTCAGGGTTCTGCATGTGCATAGGGCTGAGGATCTCTCCCTCTCTCTCTCCCTCTGTATCTCTCTCTCTCTCTCATTTAGCATGCATTCATCTGGTGCACACTAGCGCAAACACTTGGACAGCACAGTGAGTCAGCTCGGCTTTGTCTGTATTGTAGGTTTTTAGACAGAAGAGGAGTCAGTGGCGCTGGAACTGTCTGAACATGCGTCCCCAATTTTATAATTGATTTATAACTGCCGGTCTCAGCCGTCATGCATCTTTCATGGGCCAACAGCCCATTGAACAGAAGTTACCCAGGCATGTCGTGCTGCAGAGATGACGCTGGACACAACATGCAGACACTTAGCTCAGGTTCAGATCTGGCTCTCAGCATCCAGATGCCCTAATGAGCTGGCTTTACCGCTTCATTTTCACTCTCTGTTCTAAATTTCACAAGGCTGCTGCAAACAGCTCTTACCAGAGTGTGATTATAAAATATTTGCAAAACAAGGGAGACCTATTATCACTGTGTAGTGCGTCGACAGAGTGCTAACTATTTTGTTATTGCTCTGTATAATTATTCAAGACATAAGCTCATTCCTCTAATGTTCTTGGGCTAATAGTGGAAGCCCAGTGCTTTAATATTCCTGAAATGATGCAGTAGAAAGGAACAGAAGTCCAATTAAAGTGGCTCCAACTATGAAACCAGCAGGCAGGCACACTAACAAACTGATAAATAAATAGATTAATAAGAAAAAAAAACAGATAAATAAATTACAGGGGAGAGAAAATGATTACACAAGGCCTCAAAAAAAATGATGTGGGCAATATTTGTATCCATGGTAACCGACTTTTTCAGTGTCACCACTTTTGTTATGGCAGAGGCACCAACCCAGATACACATGGCTTGTGTTTTGCGAACGGTGCTGCACTTCAGAGCCCCCATTCATAAACAACTGGCCGCGCTGACTGCTCCAGGATGCCAGCCGCTCTCTCAGGCTGAGAGAGTGAGGCCGGACGTCTCACTTCCCAGAGTCTTTATCTGGATTGACATCGCATAGCCTCAAGAGCAGCAAATGAAAGAATGAAGGCTCAGGCATAGACAGTTGAAACAACTATGTAAAAGTTTTAAACTGGATGTGCAGGAGCGCTTTCAGAAAACATGTGTTTATAGTTTTTTTTTTTTTTTTTTAATCACTTAATGCACGTTGCAAAGTGAATCGGCTGGAAATGAATCACCGTTTGGTCTGAGCACCCTGTGCTTTCAAAGCAGCATTAGCTCTCTGCAAACTTGCACAGAGGCTGTTTTAAAATGTTTTATAGAACTAAGCACAGACCTTCTGTGGATAAAGCAATTCAAATAATCCCGTCCTCATGTAAATCCAAACACACTGGAATACATAAGCCACACCGTCACTTCCAGGACCCCTGGTTCATCCGTGGCTGGATGCAGGAGGTGTTTTCATTTCTGCCGAATGATTGATAAGTGGCATTATGCCTGTACAATGTTCTTCATTTCAACTTTATTTCAGGTCAGATTTGCATGAATTGGTCACGTTCCCTCAGCAGTGGAGGCATTGCATTGGCTTTTGTGATAAATAACAGGCACATTTTTTGGCCTCAAAGTTTCCATTAAATGTTTTGACAAAAAAGGAGACTAATCATCAAAGCTTAATAAATTGTGGAATGTGGCCAATAAATTAGTCCCAATTGGGGAATCATTTCACACCAACTTAGGAAATGTCCAACACAAAGTGGATTCAAGTCTCTCTTGGACTGGCTGGTTGTGAATGTCTCCACACAGTCAAAGCACAGACACTCATCTTCATTGGAAAAAGGGGCATTTTAAGTTTTTCCTTTCTTTTTTCCTTTGGCATTTTACTGTTTGTTTCATTCATTTTTGATGAATGGAAGAGTTGTACCTCCGCCCACCTTTTTATCTTCCACCTTTTAAAAGCTGAACTACAGAAATTGGAGGTTGTTTTCATTCCACTTGAACTGACCCTATAATGTGATCTCCGCCTTTCACAGAGATTGTCTATATCCATGGTTTTATTTCTGCTCTATATGAACTGGTATGTTCATGCTGGGCAGGCTGCATGTGTTTTGGTCCTGACTGTATATCAGTCTTGGCAAGTAGCTCTGTAGTAGAGCTTCATGTTTGTAGACAAAACATTACAAGAACCTGGTTTGACTACAGAGTGCCTGCAAGTCTAACAGAGTAAAGAAATGCTAGTTATGAACAAATTTTAGTCATTGCAAAATTTGAAGACAGAGACATTTACAGGTCCTTTTTGGCATTTGCAAAGTCTCCCTAAACACCAAGTCTATTATATAGCTAAAAATTATCTCGCCCAGATACAAAGTCTTATTGCATCCTACTTGATTCAGGTTTGGGAATGCGCCCAGGCAGATCTCAGTTGACAAAAAGCAAATGAAGGGTTCAGTCTGTATAGGTCACCAGACAATCACACACTCAATGACTTCTTTGTGGAAATTTTAAAGTCACCAATCACTCTCAGATTCATGTCTGTTTTGAAAATGTGAGAGAAAACCAAGGCTCACTCAGGGAGAAAATGCAAACTCCACACGTGAAAACCCCTGAACCCTGACTTGAAGCAGAGTAGATCTCACTGTGAGAGGTGCAAACACAGCAGTACATGGGACCACTTACCCCCAAATGACTGAAACAAGTTACCCAAAAATTTCCTATTTCATAATCAAAAGATCAGGGTGTCAGCCAACTCCCCTGGAAAATAACAAATTCACATAATGCTTTTCAGTCGAGCTGTATTTGAACACATGTCTTGGATGACAGATAATGTTCACAACATCTTACAGTTACATCAAAGGAGGACATTAGCTGAAATGGAGATGAGAGTCAGGAAGGACATGGCACAGAGGGGTCCGAGCTTCAAGGAAATGGTAAACATTACTGTAATGAGTCTAAGTTTGAAGTTAAATTTAGAAAAAAAAAAAAACATGCTGTCACTGACCAAAAGGCAGGAGGCTGGTCTGGAGGCGGCACAGCTCAGGATGTTCAGGTTTTCACTGAGAATAACCAGAATGGGCATGATCAGATATGAGACGGGGGCAGCTCATGTCGGATAGTTTGGTGGGAAAAGTGCGAGAGATGAGGTTGAGCCGTGTTTGGATGACTTATATTAATAAAGTAGAGAATAAATTAGTTTGATGATGTTTCACTTGTTTACGTTTAAAGTCGGGATAAAATGTTCTGCAGATTGTCATGGTCGCTGGAAGACATGAAGGAGGAGGGTGGGAATTCTCAGTGACAGCAACTAATTCTTTTTTTTGGTTTGGACGCACAAACATCCAAAGCTCCCTCTGAGAATGCGTCTGCTCTGGATTACAGAGGACAGCTTCTGGGTGAATCGCTTGGATCCTAGAAGAAAATTATCACAAAGGCTTTGAAGTTGATATTTAGTATTTTTTTTTTAAATGTGAAAATGGTTATTTTGCTCATTTCAGTTAATGGGATGCTTTGCTTTTTCCTGGACAAGACATGACATCAGACCACGCAGAGGCACAAAATTACTCCACTTTTAGGGCATTCTCTCTCTCTCTCTCTCTCTCTCTCTCTCTCTCTCTCTCTCTCTCTCTCTCTCTCTACTAATGAAACATTACCACTGCACGAAATTACCATGTGTCAAGAAGCCCCCTCACCCCCTACACACACACACACACACACCCTGCCTGCTGATGCAACTAATATGGAAATCTTTTAAAGCACACCCTGCTAATTAGCTGCATTACTAACTGAAACCCCCTCCATAAAAGCCTGTAACTGTCAAGTTTGGTTAAAAATCTTTCTAGTAAAAAAATGCATTGTTTCCATGACAACAAGACCTAATGGCACACATCGGGTTATTTTTTACTATCACTCTGCACCGGCTTTTTTGGAAAAGGCATTGTGGGTTTTATGGCCCTTTACATATTTAGGCAGCACCTTCACTCTGATTTTCCGATGCACTCTGCCACCATGAAATCATCTCCTCTTGATCAATGACCCTTTTTCACAACAGACATTTTCACTTGTCTTATCAGGACAGGTGTTACTAATAACATCGACAGTGACTCCAAGTGTGACAGCGAGTAAATGTGCAGCTCCTTTCATCCCAGCCTGCTGAGATGAAAGGAGCAACATGAAAAATTCACTCAGTCTTAATTTTATCATTGATCGTCCTCGTTGATGCATGTAAATCAGCGGAAGACAATTTCTGACAAATATTTGACCTTCTGCTGAAAGACAGATCACTTTTTATCTGCTGATACACATTGTTTTAGTTGAGGGGGGCCTACGTGCAAGTTGAATTCATGATATCACAGCTAGTGTTGGAGCCGATAAGGGTGTAAAGGTTCAGCTTTTCTGATTCTCATTTTGGGGTATAAAGAGAGAACTTGACCCAGATGGAGAAATCATATCGCTCAGTTAGTCTGGGAATGCCTTGGGATCCTCTGATGGAGACAGACTGCGTTTTTAAGGATTGTTGATTTTAACAAGTTTAGGCAGCTCCTTCACTTGGTCGACTATTCTGCGAGTGGAATATGCACCGGCTCACCACAACTACTGGAATGTATTTACCCAGAATGCCTTTGGAGAGGGTTTTCATCTGTAAATGTGCTTGCTGTAATTTGCAGACGTGAAAAATCAATCTTCGGGGGCAGCTGTGGCTCAGTTTGTGAACCGGATCTTCTTCCAGTATCAAGATTGGCAGTTTGATCCCCCATCCTACACTGTATATGTGTCTACCCCTGGTGTACTAGCACCTATGTCTGGCTGCTGATGCCATTGGTGGGTGTGTGTGAGTGGGTGAATGTGACTGATCATGTAAAATGCATTGAGACTGCTGAGGCGGTAATACGTGCTATATAAGTGAAGCCCATTCACCATTTACTCATGCAAGGTGGCACTTCTCCTCAGTGTTGGGTCCATTCACATCGGTGCATGTACAAAATTATGAGCCAATCAGCATCCCAAGGCTGCCCTCCGAATCGCCCCTGAAGCTCCCCCCCGGCGGCGCCGCACTTCTGCTAAGAAGCATCAGGAGAGAGTTACCCCGTTTCTAAAAATGCACTGTTGACTTTCTTTGCACCAAGAGAAATGGGAGATTAAGTGACAATCATCGGGACTGATTGCGGGAAGCACAAAGGCATGATTCACTTGAAAAACTTCTATGCAGCTGGAAGTGAGCTGGTTGGTAACGAAAGTAGGTGGGCTGCGTTCAGCTAACGACTGCACGATGAGCTCAGAGGAGAGGCAAGCCCAAAGACGAACTTCTCTTTTATACAATGACTGTTCATCATTTTCCTCTCAGATGAGGGCACCGCCACAGGAATGCACGCATTGTAGCTACAGTACACGGCTTTATATAGACTCAGGAAATGAATCACTCCGTCAATAAATGGCAACAAAATAAAGTGAAATTTATTCAAGGCCCTCTATCTGGAACAGAACGATGTGATATCTGGCATTTACTGAGTTATAGATATTTTCTAACCCTCTCTCGATCTCTCTCTAGTCTGTCTTTTCACTTTGTCTCCCTCCCCCTCTTGCTACTCTCCACCCTCTCGCCCACAGAGAGTGGGTGACCTGGAATGAGCTCTCCCACAGTCGGCTCTGCTTCCAGCCGGAGAGGGGCAGTGTGTAGTGCGCTGATCGCAGGCAAGTTCCAGTGCCGATTCTCATCTGTCTGCCTCTGCGCCATCATCAAACATTCAAATTTATGGGGTACCTTTGAAATCCACTCATCTTAGAAATTGATGGCTGATTACTTCCTGTCACAGTGCTGATCACACTGAAAAGTTCACGAGTGCAGCGGCCCAAATCAATTAGTTGGGAGTGATGCACTGCTGGGTCTTTTTCACTTGGCTACATCAGCAATTATCCTAAGCTTTAAAGGTCAGTCAATAATTAAATAATAATTGCAAATAAGGATTTAGGAAGTTTCAAGTTCAAGCAAACCGTCCACGTCAAATAATCCTTCCTAATTTCATAACCAAAAATAAGACTCAACCATTAAAAAAAAAAAAAAAAAAAAAAAAAGTGTGTGCTGAATACGCATAAATGAGAAAGTCTCCTCATTACTTGGGTACACAATTTTACTCTTTTATGAAGTGGAGTTAAGTTATTTGGCGCAGGCTAAGTTCAGGAATTTGAATTATTCATAGTCCGGATCCATTTAGAAATTATATATAGAGCCATATTAGAACAACTGCTCAGTTAAGTTGACTTTTAAATTGCCTGACTTTCAGGGGGAAAAAAAGAAGTCCGTCCATGCAAAGGTCTCAGTTTCAGGGAATGAAATATGACAGATGCAGCCAATCACACCAGTTTTAGAATGACACATGCAGACACTGGCATCAATGTCAGGGGTTCGACGTAGGGCGTTTATCAGCATGCTTCTTCTCCATGAAATTTAATTACTGGAAATAATTCATAAGAATAGGAAACAAGGAGAAAAAACATATCTTAGAGTGAATGTAGTGAAAATAATAAGATATTCCAATTCAATAATCTGTCAGTATTGTTGGGTTCTATTTGAAACTAAACCTGGACGTATCAAAAATATTTAGATGACTACAAATCCTAAAACCACAGTGGATAAATAATGTGAAAAAGTTTCTGTTAACTAGTGTTTTTTTAATATATGTATGACTGTACTACAATTTACTCTGATCTTTGGCTATGTAATTAGATAATCGTTCAGAAGACATGTCCAACGTTTCAAGAAACTCTGATAGTCAGTGCTGAGATGTTAACGAGAAAGAAATAAACAGCAGTCACTTGCAAACAGGCATAAAAGAGAGAGACGTGTCACTGTGGGTTGTAATTTCCATTTTTCTCTCAGCTGTTTATTGAAACTGTTCAACTTGAATGTACTTTTGTTAACATGCTATTTCTTTATTTAGTACGAAATTAATGACATAAAAGAGCACAATCAGTTGGGTTTAGTGAGTTGACTTCAAAGAATTGCTATGTTGTTGTTAGACTTGTGTCTCTGGCTGTGGAGACACTGATGCAACACACTGGGGAGCCTCTCTCTCTCTCTCTTTATATGGGCTAACGGCTTCAGAAATGTTGCAAATTCCTGTTATTTCCTTCAGTGAGCTGAAGTTTTCTTGAATAGCAGTGTGTGTTGGTTGTTCCTATGACAGCTGTGGTTTCGGGCTTAAAGCTGGTGCTGTCGATGTGTTTTCAAATCACATCTGCTAAAGATTTTTGAAGAAGGCCTTCAGCAGAGCAATCAATAAATCAGATGCTATCATAGATTGGGAATCAGTGCTGTAAAGGAGTGGCACAGTTTGGATTTTTCTGGCATTAATCGCTTCAGCAGTGTCAAAGCTTTACTGTGTCAGTCATATTCTTTCACAGTGACGGTGACGAAGCTCGCCCTTCATCAGGGAACCAGAGTAACTCACTGTTTTGCCCAAGGTGGCAGGCAGAGCCGGAGATTGAACTATCTCTCTACCACTTGAAACTCACTGCACACAACCATGAGTCTACCTTGAATAGATTTACTGCTGAGCAAGCAGAAAGCAGCTGTATCAGAAGCTTAGCTTAGTTGGAGGTCCACTTTTCGTGAGCCCGCTGCCTTAAACCTTATCAGCAATGCACCTTGCATGAACTTGCAAATTGGGAGACGAAGTAAAAAAGCAGAATAAAGTTAATAAGCCAAAGCCTGTACATGGAGTTTTTAAAAAAAAAAAAAAAAAAAAAAAACGTTTTTCAGCTACATTAAATTTCTAGGATTCAAAAATCTTCTGTCACTAAAAAACCCTGCAAACTGCAGCATTCTGTATGTTTAAATTACTTAGATTCCATGTACTAAAACTACGACTACTAAAACAAAAAGAAATACATCCTCCTGGTACATTGAGAAGTGATGCTAAGATTAAGATAAATCTGGACTGGCCTTGAGCCCATTACTGACTGTTTGACTCAATGTGTCACAAAAACGCAGCGTGAAGTCCTCTGACAGCTCTCTGTTATTGATACTCTGGACAAGATTAAAAACCAAGGGCAACTGGGCCGTTTCTGTCAGAACCCCGTCGCTCTGAATGACCTGCCACAGGAAATTAGGCCTCATTCCCGTCCTCTTTTGGGTAAATTTAGTCTCTCCTGCACTACAAAAAACAAAAGTTTAAGATTAGTGATTCAAATAAAGTGATGGCCTATTGATTTTCAAACACAGCTTTTTTCAGGGTTGCCTAGCAACACACACAGACTCCCTCCAAACAACCTCTGATAAATTGTACAATGCTGGTCAGCAGCTGTAGTTATCTTTAGGCTAAAGCCAGACTGCTTCCCCAATGCTTCCAGCAAATAGGGAATATTCCCTGAATGCTACAATTATTCCTTTAACACTTAAGAGGAGAAATGAAACTTTTATGAAGTCTCAACTCCACGTTTAGCCGAGCCGCTGCCGCTGCCAAGCGCAGCCACGATCTGGAGCTCAGAGCCACTCTGTGCTGCAGCAGCATGACATGGGGCTGAAGCGTGAACATGTTGCTCTCAACTCTCAATGCACTTTTCAGCAATTGATGCGACCCTTGTTGGATATGTAAGGTGCGCCAGTGAAAATTGTACCATCACTACAGGCGGTGAATGTCTGCTAATAAGCTTATGGTTTCTCTCCTCTTTAGCCCATCAATTGTCATCCATGATTTTCAAAGGAACCTCAGAGATTGGTGAATCTAGTCATGGAACAGTTTTCCCACTTTGCCCTCATACCATTTTAGATGAGTTCACATAGAGTGACGGTGATGTTTCACATGGCTCTATTACCGTATTTTGCAAGATGAAGCTTTAACATACCGGTAACTGTGTTCCCTGACAGTGATTTCTGGAAGTGTTCCTGAGTTCATGCTGTTCCAACAGTCAAACAGTGTAATATTTCATTAAAAAAGAGCATGATATAGTTGAGCGACACCTGCACCTTTTTCCTTTCTTTTTTTTTTTTTGTTAGTAGAGCGCGCTCCTTCTGAGTGATGGTTCATTCATAAGGTTGGTGATTTTTTTTTTCTTCTGTGTGTGATGTGTGTGTGTGTGTGTGGTGTGTGTGTGGTGCGTGCGTGCGTGCGTGCGTGCGTGCGTGCGTGCGTGAGTGCGTGCGTGCGTGCGGTGCGTGGCGTGCGTGTGTGATAAATGCACCAAGGCATCATTCTCATCAACATCAGTATATGGACCTAAACCCAAATCCGGTCTGTTCCACCCAAAGGCCTAAAGATCACAACACATTCAGTTGTGGTCTTTGGCCTTGTCCCTTCGTTTCTCTTGAGCCTCTGAATCTTATCTTCATGTTTAAGAGCATCTTTAGGCACAGCTGCATATTATCTTTGCTCAACTTTACATCTGAGTACCCGTGTAATGTTCCTTTAAAAGCTAAATGTTTTACAGTGTGTGACAGTTTTAGAATATTTGAGAGTTTCAGAATGTTTGGCGTATTTGCTCTTTAGGCACACAATTGCCTGACAGATTAGAAATTTGCATTGTAACAGGGAATCCCATTTGTTTATTCAAAATATTAGTCTTTTCTGGGTGCTTGCAGTGATCTGTAGCCACAACAGTTGGTGCAATAGAGCATTGAAAGTTCGAGGCTACGGCCAAATCAAACTAATTGGTCGGTCCACAGAACAATTTTAAAATAGCTCATCTTGAGGCTGTAACTTTTTCTATGCCTTTCTATTATCAGCGTAGCCAGAGGGGGCATTAAATATCGTACTGGCAATAACAAAAGCCTGACTGTGAGTTTGAAGCATTATTAATTTTCAGATTAACAGAGATGTCTTGATAAGGACAGACAGCACGACCTCCAAACACAAGATTTACTCAAATGTTGAAAGGTTTGTCACAACTTATTAGTAGTTCTGAGTGAGAAAAGGGGGACAGAGATGTTTGACAGTTAGCAAAGCGTTGGTGAGGCTGTTTTTCTGTGCGTGCCCAAGATCGCCCTTCAGTGAGACGCTGGATGAACAAAGTGGCCCCGTAAATATTTACAGATGAACTATCCTACTTCAGTGAAGTATTTTTAGGTCTCCTTAGAACTCCTAAAAGCCACAAGCACTCTTGTCCCCCTTGTTTATTTGAGCTCGGTGAAATAAGCACATGGAATGGCTTCAGTCATTAGAGTAAAAATTTCAGTGTTGTTGATTAAACCTGGACGACACTGGCAATACTTATCTGGGCATAGCTGTCCCATTATGGTAATGAATCCAATAATCAGACAGTAACACAAATCCCAACTCTGCCATCAGCCAGCTGCTGGTTACATTTTTATCTTCCTTTGTGATGAAAGGGGAAATATGATTGAATCTGAATATTGGTCTCAAGCAGGGAAATCATGACACATTGGCTTCTCTTGAGCAAACAACTGTCTTGATGAAACTGAACATGGGCTGCTTGGCAGCGTTGTGCAGGAATATTCTTGATTCGCAAGTTCCCTCAGTGGATTTTTTGGGTTTTCTGAAGGTACTCTAGTTCCTCACACAGTGCAATGGCATTCACACTAAATGAACTAACTCTAAAACGAATGTGTGACTGTATTGTAGCGCAGCAGAATGGTGACCTGTCCAGGGTGCAATGACACCTGAGTGGGCTTGCACAACTTAGAGTTTAACAAAAAGCGACGTGGTAGAAAGATGGATAGATAGATGGATGGATGGAAACAGTTAAATCCTCTAATTGAACTTGAGGTGTTCCATGATGGACAGGTTTCAGAGGTCCCTAAATTTGAAATGCAGCCAACAGAAAACAGCACTGGCTGAGTCATTTCATTCAGATTTTATGCTTCAGCTACATTCTTCCATTGTAGGTTATGACAACAGTTCCTCCATCACACAAATCAGTGCTATTTCACATATTTGTGGCATTAAAAAGTGAACTAATCATATATATGACTAAGCATTAACTCCCCAGATGAATCTAAATAATCATAGCATCGCCACCTTTTTAATCCTTGTTATATTCATATTTGCTCAGACTTAATTACTCCACCATTGACATGCACTTTGTTTTGTCAGTCAACTGAATTATTCATACTGCATATTTATGTTCTTGTTTTTGATGTTTTCATGCAAAGGGATTTTTTTTCTTCCGACAACATTTCCTCCAGTGTGTCTGGAGCTCCACCTCAGTAAACATATTGTCCATCTGCTGTATTTCCTCAAAGACCACCGAGGGAGAGTGTGCAGCGGCTATAATATGCAGTCACACACGCAAATACACAAACACTGGCACACACTTGTAAGGTGGTGCTGTAGCATTTTCTTGGCACATATGGTCAGTCAATGAGATCAGTAAAGGCCACATTAACATGGCTGCAGAGGGACTATTTGTCTCTTATGGAAAGCAGCTTGTTTTCCACCTGCTGCGTAATCTTCTTTGACACTTTGTACTTTGATACCCGGTGGCCACATATCCTCATTACACCACACCCATGAGGGCGACGCAAACACTCCGTTATAAAGTGTCACACTGTCAGCATCTATTTTCCTCTAATGCAAACAATATAGCCTGTGAAAATATCACTGGATACATTCAGAGTGAACACTGGATTCTCCATGAGAAGACAGTGTTGTTCCCTCTGTGAAGTGGATGTAGCAAGAGGGACAGAGCAGAGCTCAGATGTCCACTGTGTGAGAACCGCTGCAAACTGCCCTGAAGAGCAGTTGGTCCCGTCAAATCTTCTGGGAAATCTGGAAAAGTTTTGACTGTTTCCTGTATCCTCCCATACAGAGAGATCGTGGTTGTGAAGATCTCACCAATACTCTGAGTAAGAGCATATTCAGCACAATTGCCAGATCAATTCTTGGAAGTGCTGAAAATTAAAGTGGGCTTTTTTCAGACTGGTAAACAAACTGCCATTTATGGAGTCACTTCTCAAGACTTTTGAACTTACAACCAAGCATTTAGAATTCCAATCAGATAACTGCAGCGTATGCCATAAAGACTGGGTGGATGGTTTTCACGGAAACTGTGATTTTCGGATCCCTGCTTCCCTCTTCACACTCGCTCGTGCAAATGTGTTTATACTCTCACAATATAAACAGCAATTTAGTGCTAGGCTTGCTTGTGTTGACATGTGGCACACTTCCGTGTGTGTGTGTGTGTGTGTGTGTGTGTGTGTGTGTGTGTGTGTGTGTTTGAATGACGAGTGAAGAAGCGGGCGCGTGTGCCTAAATGAGGTGAACTCACTCCAGCGCTTCTTGACGTTTATCTCTGATGTTCTCCAGCTGCTCCTGGAGGCAACACCTAATCTTTACTCTTCCATGGAGGTGGGGGAGGGAGAACTGGAGAGAGAACGGGAAAGTGTAAACAGTGTTTGCAAAATATTTATGCTAATTAATTAAATGCCAACTTCAGTGGCTCGTGTGCTTTTGAATCTGCCGCAGAAATACCTTCGGTGGCCTCGTCTTCTGCATCCTGATTGCAATCGCTGGTGCATTTCTGCCTCTGGCAGCAACGCTCAGGCGTGGGTGGACTGACCACCATGAGTGGCCAACTGGGACCTTAAGGCCAGCAGTGAGCTGAGAGAGCCCAGTGCTTTCCCAGTGGACTGAGAGCTGGGAGTGGGATGTGGGGGTGTATCGAGGGCATCTCTTGATCAGTTGTCCACGATTCTCCTTTTAAACTATTGTTTGGTTACTGCAAATAGAAAAGAGCGCACAGCAGATGGAAATGAAACATCAAGAAGCTAAGAAATTGGTTTGCTACAAAGTGAGTGAGAACAGCTTCCAGTCATCACTGGTTGTATTTTAGGTTGTGTTGCTCTGCAGCTGCTTTATATTCACTCGTATTTGTATTTGAAATCACAGTTATCTGATGTATAATTATTTTTGATCAATATTCCCTTTTTACAGCAAACATTTTCACTTGTCTTCTGAAGACAGGTGTTACTAATAACACCAAAAATGCCTCCAAATGTTATTGCAAAAATATTAAAAAGCACCCTGAGATGGAAGTAGCTGAGTAATACTGAGCAAACCTCAAATTTTATTATTTGAAGTCCTCCTTGACTCGAGTTACTGTTGAGTACCTCTCAAGTGTGTGACTCTCACTGTGCTGAATCATGTGATTTAACACTGGAAGCCGTTTTCCGATTCCTCTGCTGAAACACACCTAAAAGCTGAGCTTTTGGCATTTACCTGCAGCCAAGATGTGCCACATCACGAATCACAAAAACCAATGTGTCACTGTGCAGCAGAGTGAAGTTATTGATTACTAGAAATACCAACATGGTTTGAATCACTTAAGTTTAATATGGCTTGCTGCTTCGTTTTCCATGAAAACAGGGAGCTGCAACATTGCTGTTTCTATTAGCATTAACATTAACAGAGGCTCTTTTCTGCTCTAAGCAGAAGCTCTAGATCACTAAAATCCTGTTTCCTGGAGGATAACCTTCATCATTAATCCTGAAAGTGATCCAGTCCTCCTGACAGCAACATGAAAGATATTTGACGGGAAGTAATATTAATGCTATTTACAGTAGAGAGATAACTTAGTAGCATCGTGCAGTGGCTGTTGTCTGGATATTGTTAGTTTAGATGCCTCACTGCTCCAATACAGCAGACTGGTGCTTTTGAATTTTCAAGTTTTTCTTTGTTGCCGTGCAGAATGTGTGTGATAAAGATTCTATATTTTCCCAAAACCAAATACTGCAAAAAAACCCACACATTTTCTTTGAAATTTTTTACATCTTGATTTATGTTTGGAGTTTTGCTTGCCAGTTTTATCCCCCAGGCCTTTTACTCGACATCTGATTTAGTGGATTTCTTTAGCTGTCAACTACAACACATTCATCATTTGACTCAGACACATTAGAATCATTAAATATCTAACTGGACAATGTCGATTAGAAACAACACTCTTGACACAGGGAGAACATCTTCTCAATGCTCAGTCTATACACATGCACACACACACACACATATATATAAATGCATCTTCACTGAAAGTCATAAACTGAACGTAGTGCATCGCAGAGCGAAGCGGCTCAAAGATACACTTTACCTGACATTGTGAGGAGTTTAAAGAGCTGACAGGAATTACAAGCAGAGCTGCGACACCTCTGCATTTACAAGTGCAGGTTGGGGTCATTGGGGAAACCTGATTGCAATGCCCCCTGCTTGACTGCAGTCGTGATGTACCGGTAAAAATAACTAGGAAGATACTCCATAGTCACTTAAAAAAAATGTGGAGAAATATATCCTCAATCACTTACAGAATAGAATATCGTCAAACCCCTCAACCAAAAAACTGATGATAAAATAATTTTACTTTTGCTGGTTGGAGCTCGGGGAAATCTAAAACAACTGAAGTACTCCGCTTTAAATGAAAGACAATAACACAAAGGTTTATTTTACCTTGGATATTTGCGGCATCAGCCTATGAGATGTTGTGTGTTAGGATTCATTATTTTACGGGATTTTTGTAGCGGTATAAGCTAAGAGCACACAGTGATCAGCCATAACATTATGATCATCCGCTTTTATTGTAATGAACCCCGTTTTGCTGTTAAATCAGCCGTGACCCATCGAAGCATGGGCTCCTCTAGATCTCTGAAGGCTGTGTTGTAACACCATTCTTTCATAATATTTTAACAGCCGATCTTTAGTGTTGTTCCCAAAGAACTCATACCTTGCATGTTTTTCCCTTCTTCAACACACAGGGTAGCCCAGTAACAAGTCCCGCAATGCAATGATGTGTTTTGCAGCATGGTGAGACCGAGAGCACACAGGACATGGGATCTTCAGGAACATGGTTGGAGACCCCTGCTTTAAGTCCTGTAACAAGCAAAGTGTGTCCTCAGTGAGAACCTCCTTTTCTTTCATCAGACACTTTTCATAAGTACTAACCTCTGCCATGGAGCTGCTCTGACCAATCACAGTTTTGCTCTTGTGCAAATCTTTTGCAATATGTCTGCTTCCACATTTTAGCTTAAAGTGACAACAAATTGTACACTCTCACTGACAAGTGCCAAGATATACAGATCATCTGTATGAACCTGACTGATTGGTTCATATGAGCACAGAATTACACACACTGAGCAACTGAAGATAACACGCACACACAGGTGAGACAATATGACAGATATTCAAAGTTATGAGAATAAAAGTAGATAAATACTCTTTTGAAAGTTGTTCTCTCTCCCAGAATGTCAATTTTTGCTGGACTTCTTGCACTGTGTTCCTGACACATCACCCGGGAACAAGTTTTTCTTGGTTTGGTGTCCGACCACCATCCAACAGGGAGGAGTTTGAAGTGAGCATGGTCGATGGCACATAAGATAAAATGCCCACCTTTGTTCACTCCTCTCCATATATCCTCTGAGGAGTTCTGCTGTTTGGCTTTCTGGCCAGGCCCTAACTTTATTCTCATCCCAGCCACCTTGAGGAAATGAAGGTATCCACCCTAATTCACCTCTCTGTGCAATACTATGGTTGATGATATGTGTTCCTAGGGGAATCAAAGCAGCGGCAGAAGTTTCTCCATCCCTCACACAGCTGGCAGAACGCTGCTGCACAAACTGTCACATCCAGTTCAGTGCGTTGAGATGTTTTATGCCCGTGGTTGCGAACAGAATCTGATCAAACTACAAAGCAGTTCATTTAAATGCAGGCAAAGCCTTCTTCTCAAGGGGTCCCGGTCCTCTTTTCCGAACATCAAGTTTCAGATGGTTTTTTCCGCTGTAACAAATGGACTGCTCCAACAGAGCAAAAAACACAAAACTACCAAGTAGGTAGAGTTCTTAGTTTTCTGCGCGCTTTCAGACACACCTGATTCAGATAAATGGCTCATCATTAGGCTCATTTGAATCAGGTGTGTGGAAGGAGCAACCCACTGAGGCATGCAGGATGATTTCCCTCTGGAGCAGAGATGTGAAACACTGTGATCGAGTGAGAATGGCCTTCCCGTCACACAGGGGACATCCAAATCGTAAACCTTTGAATGAAAATTTAGATTCATAGATTCTGGACTTTCCGATGAGGGACGGGCAATCCTGTGGTTGTCAAAAGAATTCCTAACAAGTTGGGGAAAAAACATGTCAGCCTCAAACTGTTGCTCAAAGTATTTTTTACATATCTTTAAACGTGTATGAAAGGAAGCTTTAAATCTGCACTTTCTACTGGAATATGTCAAAACAACTTCGCTGAAAATAAATTGACTCTAAACCGGCTGTCATCAGGCTCATTATGATTACTAATATGTGATTTGGACAAACTATTCAACTTCATCAAACAAGATTTCTTCAGTCTCAACTAAATGTTTAGTGACACTATGTTTAGTCTGGGGACATCTTTTGAGTAATACTCTGTCAGATCTCTGAAAACAAAAACATTACATTAGACAACCCATATAACAGAAAGTCAAGGCTGTCAAAATATTTTGTTTTTCATTCATTTCTTTTTTCTGATTTTTTTTTTTTTTCCTCCAATAGTTAGTATGCTTGGTAATTGCCTGGAATTACCTTATTGCTCCAAAATCCAGCAACTGAAGGCATATTCTGCAATGTTTAAGTCAATCACTGAGCATTGATCCAATTGACCAGGTACTAATGCCAGTATTTGATCATTTCAATGGTTTGGGACTTCAGGCAATCATTGACTGAAAATGATTTTCAACCAAATGGAAATCTCTCATATAGATCTATCCAATTGTTCTGCATCAACTGGTTGTGAAATGTGATCTGATTACATCTAAGATACAAGAATGTGTCTAACCTATACCAATGAAAACCACTGAAATAGAAAATTCTATTATTGAACATATCAATTAAACATTCATAGTTTTTGTGTAAAAAGTAAGCGGCGAATTAGTGCAGAAAACTAGACTTCACATACAACTTCACTGTTCACTAGATTTGGATGTAAACCCCATAAGATTAAAGGTCTACATACAGTATACATTGTAAGAAGAGAGCAAGTTGTTGTCGTTCTCTGTCAAAGCGCTGGTGTGAGAGTTCCCACACCTTGTTCTTGACTCATCATAGAGGCAAAACTGTCAGGAATTTGAATCTTGAGCATAGTTAATGTTGGAAAGAGAACATGCCACCTAGACTCTCTTTTTTTTTTTCTATCTCCTCCCAGGAGCTCTGTACAAGATTTACTTGTGAAGTATGAAATATCCTGACCAGAACTCATTTTTTCCCACCTTAAGGGAAACAAGCCAATTTCTCTGTCCTTGGAGCGTATGTATCAACCATCAACTTGAAAATCTAGCTTAAATGCACATTTTGTTCCATATCACAACCTTTTTGATGCTGTACAGAGCTGGCCTACCTACCCAGCACATATGGATATTTTAATAACAATTCCCTTTCCATCAGGGTCATTTATTCAATTAAGCCAATCAAAGTTTGCAATAAACTGTCAAATAAACCGTTCCTTTATCTGCAGCTGTCAGCTGCCAATCGACAGTTGAATCATTACAACCCTCCTTCGACCTGCTACACTCTAGTTTGTATCTGAACCAGCGTTCCCGTGTGCCAGGGCAAAGCTCATCAGCAGTCCTGCGCCGCATCACTTCAATTGAGTTCTTGTGTGTCATTCCTCACCCTGGCTGTAGCAACAGCAGCGCGACTGCCGAGGCTCCGTCGGAGGGATATTCTTGTACAACTCATGGCATTACATCCCCCTTAAATGATAATGTCACAATGAGGTTTAATTGGTAAGACTCTTCCCTAATGTGCACACCATGTCAGATAAATTCATTAATTACTCATTAAGCCTTTCCCTCACTTGACTCGCCTCTGCTGATATTCTAGTCGTTTCCAGTCATCTGTAGACCATTTTCTGAATCAGACATTGTAGGTTGTTGTAATATTAAATATATCTTTCATATGTGTGGTATGGCTCCACTGGCCGGGTGTTGCGCAGGCTGCCGCATGGTTTTGAGATTTTAATAGAACTGAACTTCTCTTTCAATTTGCATCTGCTGTGGTAAAGGTCTGCTGCAGCCTTGTTTGTGGTCTCCAACTGCCTGCTGGTTTTAGCGTCTCTTACACCAGCTAGTTTTTAGGACTTTTGGCGACTGCCGATCCCTTCTAGGCTTGTTTTCCTCTGATGACTGCCTACCTGTTGCTGACCTATATCCTGCTCTTGACAAGAGAAGCGTATTTCCATCCAACTCCTCCTACCTGCTGAGTTTCCTTGTGGGACTTCTGGTTGTTGTAGTGGTAACTCTGTGGCTCCAGAATGAAGGATGTTTCAGACCCCCAATTACCACGGTACTAATATATTTGATAGTAATCTAGCTTAGTATTGGAATGGACCTCTGATTAATTTTCATTCACGCTCTATCAGCCAGCGGCTCTCCAGTGTATTCCCACCATAAATGATCACCTGATTCACCACCTGTTGGCAAACCTGAAACTCATTACCCAGTCATGCACACACAACACATACATGGCCCGAAATTCCTTTCATTTCCAGATTGTCTGCTGCAGCCTCGCTCCCTGCATCTATCTACCTGCTCACATTAGTAATTCTGAGCCTCACTAGTTTTGGACTTTTGGCTTCCTGCCTGGTCCCTTCTGGTCTTGTTTGCCTCTGCTGACTGCCTACCTGTTTCCGACCTACAGTGTATCCTGCCTTTTGCAGAGTAAAGTCTTCTTTTCTCTTACTTACGCCTACCTGCCGTTCTTGCCTCTGGGTTTTGCTCCTGTTACGGTGGTAACCTAAATTTTAAGTCTCCAAAATGTAAGTGCAGAGAGCATGAAAACGATGCCAACAATGGCAACAGCAACACTCATGTAGTACAGTCTGAGGATGTGCCGGCGTATTGATTTTCATCCATCTAACTGCAGATATGGAGTAGATGGATCTGGGTGCCGGTTGGGGTGACAGCAGGCGAGGCATTAGCCCAGGCATGCGTCTCTCCAGCCTGAATCTCTCTTACAGTCCCTCCTGCGGATTGATTTTCAATCTTTATTTAACCTTTTGCAGTCATGCACTGTCTATGGATGACAATATCTTTGGGCTCATAAATTATTAAAGTTAATGTAATGTGCATGGCATTGCAAAACACAGTCGAGGGTCTCGTTTGAAATATCACAGTGCAGCTGGAGCTCATAAAGAGTGCTGGGTGATAACGCTGTACACTTTGTGTTTCAATGCTCATCCATATGTTAAATTTATCATTAAAGTATACCGCCTGCTACGGTTACTTAAGAAGTCAAGTGCATTTTAAACATTGTGTGAAATACACTACATATATTATCTGCATGAACGGCTTCACAGAGATTTGATGGTTCACAGTCGGAATTTTCATGGTATGGAGTATGGATTTGAGGGCTTTTTGCGGTGGAGTTTGCATGTTCTTTTTGTTGTTCTTGTTCTTCTGTTGGTGTTCTCTGGGGACACTGAATATGAGTGACAGTCTGTCTGCCCTTTGGTGATCTGGTGACGTGTCCAGGGTGAAGTAAGATGGGAGTGACTCCAGCCCACCGTATAGTGAATGGATCAATGAATTGTGAATGCTATTTAACATAAATATGTCAACCACATAATCTGATACGTTACAGTGATACATCTTGCATTTATTATGTATAAAAAGAATAAATGTCTGAAATTGCAGCACAATTAGTCAGAGCACCACGTCTGCCAAGACTTAGGCCACAGGTGTCCTCTCTGCCACGTGTTGCTGCTTTTTGTCAAAATAAAAAAATAGAAAAAACTACCAGTGGACGGCCCACTTTGCTCTATAAAAAAAGATCTGCATTTGTATTTTGGTTTCTTGAATTAGGCCTTCAAGATGCATCAGATTGTGTATTCCTTTTCTGTGCTTCAGAGTGCCAAGTCAGGTGTTATCTTCATTCTGCAGCACCATCCTAACATGAACATGATCTGAGAACCAAGTGGTTCGCGATGATCAAATAATCACCTGCTGTGCAGAAAACAACATGATAATTTCTGTTTCCCTTTTGCTCCCACACATCCGAGGGTGGAGTAGATCTGAAGCTGCAGTAAGTGAAATCCTTACAGTGTTTTGTTTTCAAAACACCCAGGAGGGAGCGATGCTATGGGTGTATGGCGTTTAATATCCATTTCGAGAAATAATTTGTTCTAATAAATGTGGTTAAATACAGCAGAATTTAAGTAAATGAAAGCTCATTTTGTAAAGCTGGAGAGAAGACAGTTATCGCTACTCTTCACTAGTGTGTGTATTCTATGACCAATCAGTCTAATTTTAGGCAATGAGAGTTTTTCATTCAGGGGGGAAAAAAAACAAAGCCATAATGCTGCAGAAATATAAAACTAATGTTTCTGTAAAGCTTCTGGTCATCCCCCACATTTACTCCCATCATGCCCTCCCTTCCTCTGATTAGACTGCAGGTTCCTGAAGCCCAATGTCAAGACAAAATGACTTATTCATTTATTCCCTGGAGCCTACAGCATTTTAATAAGCTACTGCTTTGAATTAAAAGCTGCATAAAGTGTGACAGAGTTTTTTTTCTTCAAAATATACTTAATACCAGCTGATTCTCTTAATTCTTTTTCTATGTATGAAAAAAATCATAATACTGTGCAAGGAAAAATAAAATACTAACATAATGTGTTTAGATATTTTTCAACTTTGCTTTGATTAATGATCACTATTATTAAATGTATATTGTAACAGAATTTTATTCAAATATTAGGACATCACATAATCTGCATGGGTTTTTGGTTGTGGTGTAATGAAAAAAAACAGTTTTAATTAGATAACAATACTTATAATGCATTGCTTTTTATGTAGCACTTTATAACTTTACAAATGCATTACTGATTCACTCCGTACTCATACATACAGTGGTGGTAAGCTAAATGTGAAGCCACAGCTATCCTGGGATAAAGATGTGTTGATGTATTTATGTGATGATGATGATGTGATGATGATGTGTTATGGGTTATAACTTAACCCTAACCATAAAGTAATGACGATGTGTTTGTGTATTTGTGTGATGATCGATCTTGGGAGTTGCAGTGAAAATGCAATTGTGCTGATCGTGCTTTATCATACTAGTTTATAGTTACCAGAGCGACTCTTACATGTTGTGATTCCACAATCTGGACTTAAATATCATCACATGAATGCATCCATCCACTTTCTGACTTTTTGAACTTGTTGCACAGAGCTGTGTGTTGGTGAAAAGGTGATACACTGAAGATACACTCTGTTCAGGTCACCTGTCCATCACAAAGCAAACGAAAAACAAGTAGACACATACCCGTATTAAGTATTCACACCCATCCTCATTTAGGGACATTAATTGACCTAATTCACTCTTTGGACGATGGAAAAAAAATGGCACATGCACAGAGTACACAGAGTACATGCAAACGGCTCAGAGAAAGCCCAGAATCAAATCAGAGATGGATATGTAACCAATGTATCAGTGTGGGGTACCTTTTTTTTTTTTTTTTTTTAACCATATACAAAATTTGTTTTGCAGGCTATCTTCAAAACGCTACTGTCATCAGAGAGATCCGCTGAAGTGACACTAAAGTAGAAACATTTCCACAATCCAAGGCTTCCTGACAAAATATAACCCAAAGCGTCATATTGGCTCCACAGACTATAATGCTGAATATTACACCTCAACATCTCAATGTCTTCAAAATGTAAAAGAAAAAATTAATCATGAAACCGAATAATCCTTTTGACACTCACATTTCCGTAATCACATGGTTTGATCAATATCAGTTAGCATGGACATTTCCCAGTGGCTCACACAGCAGGTTGCAATGGGCCTGACACAATTACATGGCAATTTGTGGGATCAGACCACATCGTCAAGCCTTTGCTCCTCACCTGTGACCCTGTCAGGAGCCCATCAGTTGTCTCCTGTTAAAGCACTTTAAGTACAAATTACCAGCTGCTCACCAGGAACACCAGAGGAGGTCCTAGGTTCTGCATGGCTTGAATTAATTAAAACAGGTTCAACTTGAGACAATCCAGCACAATATTACAATATAGAACATACAAAACTACTTTAATGATAAACGACAACATGACCAACAGATGGAGAAGTAATGATGAAAATACTCACTTTTGCGTTTAATTAGCTACATTTCAAATAAAACCAAAACTTCAGTTTCTTTAAACTAACATTCGTTTACATGTCCAAATATACTTTAAAACTGATATTTACATTCAAGACGTACTTCTAAATGACACTTCAGTTTTGATGGCTCCATGTTTCCTTTTGTCAACACTGCGCTGCGCGGGAAAAACTGGTGTTTTTTTCATCTTTGATGAAATCCTGTTTCATTCTGCTTCTGCCCTGAGTCCCACAATGCTTTAGCATGATACATAGACAAACTCTGTGTCTTTTTCTTCTGTGTGAATTGCCGGCTATTATCTCATTTTACAAGCCATCATAGCCACCTACTCTTCTACCTACTGTGTGAATAAATGATGTTACAGTACTTTTTATCTTCTTTTTTCCCCACATTAAAATGGCCAGTGAGTCACATTTGGGTGACTCACCATTTAATAATCGCTGTTTCAGAGACATCTAGGTTGATTTTAGGGGAAGGTGGAGTTGATCCCAAGCGACCCCAGAAAGATCCCCAGGTCATCACAAAGAAACGGCAATCCCACCAATGATGGCGCTTATTAATCGGGCGGGCTTAATTGTAGGAGGAAGCCTGAGGACCCGAAGAAAACGACAAGAGACTGGGAGACCGTGCACACACTACTCGGAACGGCTCTTGACGGAGACATTCCCAGATAATATCACTGCGAGAGCACTAACGACAACACCAGCATGCCACCCCGACGCTCTTCCATCTGATCAAAATGAATCAAATCATGATGAAAATGAGTGTGTGCGAGAGACACTCACTTATGGCACTGGAGTGGAACAATAACCCCCGGCTGTCTTGAGGGACCAAGATGAGCACAATGAATCCAAATAATAAAGGGAAAAAGTGAGAAGCATTCATAAATCAGGTATTTAAATTAGAAAGCGTACATGGATTTGAATTAATTTGTATTCAGAAGAATGCTAGCAGAATAAAGGCTGCGCTGTCAAGTTACAACATTTAGTTTTTAATAACTTGAATTAAAAACTCTCTAGCCAATGAAAAATCAAAGCCGAAAACTGGTGTGACATAATTAAAAAAAAAATAAAAAATTTTTTTGGACAAAGAACAAAGCAGATTTCATACGATATATTTATGTATTTAGATTCAAAGGAACAGTCACATGTTTTATGTGTTGCGTACTATGAAACAGAGCAGGACCGGAGAAGTAAAGCAATTTTCCCTTGGGTGCACACAAGGCAATAATTTGTCTTTCCCGCTCTTGCTTTTTAGTCTCCACATTTGAATTAATGTCTTGCCTTATGTTTCCCAGCACTTCCGGGCTCTGTGCGACCTTCCCTGATATAAAGATTGAACGTCTCTGTGCCAGGAGGCTTCTGTATTACATTACACGTGACCATAAACAATTCACACATTCCAAAGATGCTCTAATTGTCCAAAAATGTGCATTTCAATCGTCTTCAAGACCATTTGTTAGTGGTAACTAACCTTAACTTGTTTCTTGGGAATTTAAGGCTCTCTGGTTCATTTTGTACTTCAACACAGATGTGAAGCACTTTTATGTAATTTGCACAATCTGACTGTGCTGCACAAATAATGGATTCACATTGTGATCATGTGATGGTCACTATCTATCAATTTTTTTCTAATTTTGTTAATTTTCCATAGATGGAATGTCCTTGTATGCTAGTATTTTCAAACATTGCAAAGACTTGAAAATATTTTAAAATGTCAAGCATCTCTGGCATGTTGTGAAGACATTGAAGTCTGTGGGAAGTTATGCATCCAATATTTGTCCTTCACTGACACTCAGATGAGCACAAATACTGTAAAGGCTCTGCAACATAAAACTACTCAATACTCAAGATATTCAGCGAAAGGTACAAAGATGAAAGGTCTACAAGCCTGCCACTAAAACATTACTTTGAACATAAACTTTAACGGTTACCCAATTATGTCACCGACAGGGACGTGCCAAAACAGAAAAAAAGAAAAAAGAGCTGCAAGTAATGGAGAGAATAAAAGTGCTCTCATTAAAAAAGAAGTGGTAAGGTCAATGGTTAATGCATGCACTCCACCCATTGGCTGAATCAGACCACACTAGTTTATAGTATGTATAAATAAATAAATAAATAAATAAATAAATAAATAAATAAATAAATAAATAAATATTTTATTGATGTTTGATGTTTTCATTAACTGGACATTTTAATGTTCATACATTCAAACAAATGTAAATTAACCAATTTTTTCATCATGTTCCTCGAGGGTCTTATTCCTTAATAAAGCAGCATTATGATCTGTGTTTGGTGGGCTTAATCTGGTGTGCGGATGAAAGACATCCACAAAAGCTGTGATTGGTGAAGAAACACATTTTCCAGTGCAGCAGCAGTCAGGTGTGTCTCCGAATAGGAAGGGGTTCAACATGTGACTGAAGGACACTTTTTCAGCAGCAGCAGCAGGGATTATTTGAAACTGATGGACACACAGCAGGACCCTCACTACTCCAGCAGCCTCACTATCCTTCTCTATCCAGCCTATCCAGGTGGAGCCTCTATCAAGTGGATGTGGACACATTTGCCCTGCTGCTACTCTCTTTCCTCCTCTGTCTGTTTATATAGGGTTTATCTCTTCAAGTTTTTTCCTCTTTTACACACACACACACACACACACGTCCACAGATCGTTGTGTCCCAGTGGAAGCTTCCTACGGTCACCCTCTGACCTGCTGCAGAGACTAGGTGTCTCGGAGCAGCTGTCACAGCTCTAGACTTAGCCGGCTCCTTCAGGAGGAAAACTAATGCTGGTGATCCGCTCGCTGATCTATTGCCTGCTGTCCAACTCATAAAGCCTGGTAGCGGGAAGCTCACGACTGTATCCATCTCAGGCTCAGAAACCCTAATTCATGAACATTTCCTGTGTAAATTTGTAGTTGTATGCTTAATTTTTGGATAAAAGGCACATACATAAAAACAACGGAATAATCATTTCACTCTCAAACAAGATTTAAAAACATTTATTTTGCTATTGAATACCTTTTTTCCCCATATTTCATCGTATCTATCCATTAGTCTGAAAAAGCAAAGACAGGGTACATCCATCACAGCGAAAACACAGAGAAACATTCAACCATACACACTCACATTCACACCTAAGAGCAATTTAGAGTACCACAATTACATGATTCTTATTATACTTTTTCTGATAATCCAGTTTTGTCCATTTTTTATGACTGATTTATTTCAAATGTGCCCTCTTAAGGATATTACAGACATGCAGTAAGTAACTGGAAGACTTTACTTGCACTGACACAGATGCTCTGTGCAGGAAAGCTCAGTACCAGCCGTACTCCCTCAGAAGATGGCGTCCTTCAACATCTGCAAAAAGCTGCTGCAGAGGTTCTATATCTCTGTGGTGGCGGGCACTCTCTTCTACACAGCTGTGTGGTGGTGAAGGGGGGGGGGGGGCAGCATTAGAAGAAGGACACCACTCGTCTTCACAAATACTGAGGAATGCAAACACTTATTTGGGCACAGACTGGACAGTCTAACATCTGTATCTGAGCAGCAGATGTTGGACGGGCTCCTGTCAACTCCTGTCAGTCATGGACCGTCTGTGATTGACAACCAATTGGGGTGAGGTGGTGGTGGTGGGGGCTCGAGTCAACAATCCTCAGCTAAGAACTCCACAGAACCCAGACTCCATGCACCCTAAAGTACAGGCTTATCTGAATTTCATTTATTTTGTCAAATCTCTTTTACATTTTGATTTCATTTATTCTGTCCATATGTTTATGCTGTTGGAACTGTGGATTTCCAGATGCTGATAATAAAGTATCTATCTAGCTATCTATCTATCTATCTAACTATCTATCTATCTTAATTTTATCGATTTTATTTTATTTAGCAGTGTTGTCTCAATATAACAATGAAATGTTTTTACGTTAAAAATAGCAATGTCATAACTTTGTGTAATAATCCAGCCAATTGAACAGGATGTGTGCGAACCCTTCCTGAGCTGGTATCTCTTTGTTTTTTTCAGTACTACTTCGTATCCCTGCTCAGATACAATCATCCATTCACCCTTCCACATGAGTGATACAACACTGTGACACAGGAGTGGCCGCCTGGCACTTTAGCATGCCACCCAGACTGCGGTACAAACCTGTGTGGGAGTTTTCTGTAAAGAGGACCAGGAATTAGATGACATGCCAGAAAATAACAGGTGAACATGAACCTGTGTCTCCCACCTTCACCTACAGAAGCTACATCCATTTGAGGATTATAGCAGAGAGAATGAGTTACAGGAAAAGGAGAAGTCCCGTAGGGTTTAAGTGGTGTCTTTAAAGTTAATGAATACTCTTAACTGTATTGATAGTTTGCATTGATAGCTGGAGAGAAACAGTGTTGTGGTGATAAAGTGTAGAAGTGTTTGTGAGGTGGAGAGTGATTGGAGTGCTCGCCATGTAACTTCCCCGAACACATCACATCAAGCAGGCAGGACAGTTTAGCTGTAGTTGCTGAATCAGCTGTTTCCCACAGACTTTGATTCATTGTGTTCAACTTGGATAATTAGACACTGGATGTCCTGAAAAAAAAGCATCAAACTTTGTGTCCTAACAGGTTAGGTCATACAGAGAGCAAACATTTCCCAAAGCAAATAATTATATGCAATAAATTAAATAAGCGTTTGATAGATTTTATGGCATGATTCATATATTAATTGTTTAAGTTTGTTTAAATTGTTAACATTAATACAATGGTTTCTGATATTGGTGAATTGAAAATCCAATACTACACTTAGTATTACAATTACAACCGTGTAATTTTTTACACTATTTTTTTTTTTTAAATAAAGAGTATTATTTTTAATAACTATAATAATTTTTAATGCTAGTCCTGTATTCACTGTGTACTTGCTCTTACATGTTTTGTCTTGTTAACTAGTCCAGAAATTCCTGGTCTTGTGAGGCTGCAGTACTGCATGTTCCCTAAGTACTCCTGCTCCAACACACAAGAATTGTGTGGATCCGTCATCATGACCTGCAAAAAGATTAGTACCAAGTTACTCAGGCAAATTGCAACCCGACTATATCAAAATTACACTGGCCTCCTGAACCAGGAGTGCTCTACTCATTCATATGGACAACATGGACAACCAGTCAGCATAGTACATTGTTGGAGTGTGTGTGTCAATCAATCAATCAATCAATTTATTTTTGTATAGCCCAGTATCACAACAACAGTTGCCTCAGAGGGCTTCAAGATGTTACATTTGTCGGTAAAAGTAAAAACAGTGAATAAGCATAATGGTAATATGTCAATATTTACAGTAACGAGACAGAACGAAGCAACCACCGCCTTCGACCCTCACATCCGGCAAGAAAAAACTCCAAAAACCCAGTGGGAAAAGAAGAAATCTTGGGGAGAACCACAGTATGGAGGGATCCCTCTCCCAGGGACGGACAGCTTTGGCAACAGCTAGCATGAGACAATAAGAAGTAAAGCCTAGGTGTGGTGTGTGGTGTGGTGGTGTGTGTGTGGGTGTTCAATCTGTTAATTAAGAACTTTTTAGCTTCATTTTCAAATGGCACTTACTTTTTAGAATATCTTCTCAAGTAATTCACTTAACATCTGTTGCTTTTTCTTTTCTTTGTTTCCTTTCTTTTTTTTTTTCTTTTTTCTTTTGCTGAAACATCGTTTTCTTCCTGTAACAGGATTTTGCTCCATATGTTATTGCAAAAAGGCAGCTTGTACCTGTGGGGGTGACACGATTACTTTCCCTGACTGATAAGTCCAAAGGAGCCCAGCGCATGTCAGCCATTATAGATATTACGTTTCAGTGCCCTAAGCGAGCTGTTGTCAGGGGTCTGCAATTTCCTGCAGGAACTACTGCTTGCTGTGTCTTTGAAACAGCCAAATAATTCAAGCAAGGCTTTCCTTCCTGAGAGAATCAAACAGCACTGATGCCCAAAGGTGTTGCTGCCTCATAGCTCTCTAAAGCCACAGAACATGGAGAGATGAGAGAGAGAGAGGAGAGAGAGAGAGAGAGAGAGAGAGAGAGAGAGAGAGAGAGAGAGTTATTCCACAACATCTCTCTGTAATCTAACAAGCTTTGTTTTACAATATGTCTGGTTGCAACATTAATTAACAGTAACTCATTTTAAAAGAAAAGATTTTTCTGAAAAAAAATTATAATAAAAATAACATTTTCTGTGTCCTTTTCTATTTTGGTAATCATAATGAATCTTTCAGACAATGTAAATGAACTGATCTCAAGCTTTGTAAACCGGGATTCACTCTAACTCAGAAGTAAATAAACAAACGGACTGGACAAAATTATTCACAAACAGACTATGAAATCGTCCAAAGCTACAGGAACTGTAACACGTTTGTCGAAGAAATACAAAAATAAATTTCATGAGAATGAAACAAAGACACGCATATTGAAATCAAACAGATACACATAATCACTCCTCTTAAACTTTTCTTAATTTTGTGACATTGCAACAACAAATTTAAATGCATTTTATTGGATATTAATGTGATAGACCAACACAATGCGCCACATAATTGTGAAGTGAAAGGAGAATGATACAAGTCTTTAAATTGTTTTTACAAATAAAAAAACTGAAAGTGTGGCATGCAAGAGTATTTGAACCCCCCTTCAGCAGCAACTCTTGAGTGTGGCTCTACAAACTTTATCTAAAAACTGACATTTCTGCCCATTCTTTGCATGAAAACTCATGCTCAATGAGATTGCATGGAGAGCTTCTGTGAACAGCAAGTTTCAAGTCATGCTAGAGATTTTCAGTTGGACGAAGATCTTCATTTTGATTTATCCATTCTGATAAATGAATGCTTTGATCTAAACTGTGCCATTGTTACTACAGCAGTGTTTGGGATTGTTGTCCTGCTGAAAGGTGAACCTCTGCCCAAGTCTCAAGTCTTTTGAAGGTTAACAGGATTTCCCTCCAAGATTACGATGTATTTTGCTCCATCCATGTTCCCTTCAAGTCTGAACAGAAAAAATAAAAACTAAAAAACTTTGACCAGCCTCTCTGTCTCTGGCAGCATGATGCTGCCACCACCATATTTCACTTTGGGCTGGTCATGGTGATGAGCAGTGCTAGTTTTCCACTACACAACATTTTGCAATTCCTCCACATGTTTGCTGTGTCTCCAACATGACTTGTGGAAAACTGTGCAGGGGACTTCTGGTTATGTTTCAGCCATTGGTTATTTCTTGCCACTGATCCATAAAGATCTGATTTATGGAGTGCAAGACTCTAATCACGTGATCACAGTTAGATTCACACACAATATTCATTTCAATAGATCATCATTACCCTTTGGTGTCAATAGGTTTAGTCTTGACAACGCATTTTTCATTAAATAATTTAATCTCCACTTCCATATCTTCCTTTTAAATCCTGATTTCCTAATTAATAATTTAAAGAGACAAGTTTTCCCCATGAACCCCAGACTTCTCCTGGTCCCACACAATGTAAAGCCCCCTTCCCCATAGGAGAAACACTGCACTTGAATAAATCCCACTGTCCAAACTAGAGAAAATAAGGTCTGCAAAGCGAGATGAAGCGCGGCTAATTTCAGCACCATGGACAGCTCCGCTCACAGTGCGAATGTGAGCGTCGGAAGCTCAAACTCCAAATTCACAACACTTAGCTTGTTCTGGGCTTTTTGTGTGTTCAGTTAATAAGTGTTTACCCACCAGTGTTATTTTTTTTTAGTTGTTTAGGATATTTTGAAATATTTTATTTAAAGTTAAATCAATGAATTGTGAGTTTTTGTCATTAAAATAATTTCGAACAAGCTAGCCCTTCAATCTTTTTGTCCTGACATCGGGCCTAGTTTTAGATTATACTGTCTTTTTAGCTGTCCACTCTTCTCACGACGGAGAATAAAAACAAGCAAACAACAACAAAAAATGGCATTTTTAAAAAGAAACAACACTATTTAATGTTCAAATGCTTTCCAGTGGGTATGAGGAAAAACTGAATGCCACACAATGTATCGCTATTTTAGAGACAAAATGAATAAACTTTTCGTGAGCTGCTTAATTTACGACGGTATTGAGTGCTTTTATTGCAGCAGTGAAGATCTTGTACACATCTGTGCCCAGGGGCTTCTTTTTCCATAATCCGTCTATGAAGCCCATCTGTAACTCCTGCTCCCACTGGATGAAAAAAAATATATATGTGTGTGGTGTTTGGTGGGCACAGTGATGAAAGCAGCAGAGCTCCGGGTCTGGATTGAAAAACGAGCTGACAGGCTGAACAGCTGACTCCTCTGACCGAGTCTGGCTGTGTGCCGTTCGGCTGCCAAGTGCAGACTGACAGCGGTACTACATTACAACACGTCAATCACAAAACAGAAAAAAAAAAATCATAGCGAAGCACACATTTGCCCATTGGTGAAGGTCTATAGTGTGTAAGTCACTCTTTCTCTAACAGGGCTAAAAATAGCCCCAACCCAGGAAAAGGCTCGGGTTTTTTTTTTTTTTTTTTTTGGGGGAGGGGGGGGGGAGAATGGAAAAAACGCGCACAGTGAGGTCCCGCGCGGCAGCGGCGCACCGCAGCACGTTTAATATCAAAGCCAAAACCTGTTAGGATGAGGGGGCGGCCAGCCGGTCCGATCATGTGGGGGGAGACGGCAAGGTCGTCTGGGTTATAGAGTGAATTCAGCGGAGATGCAGCAGTTCGCGGCTCCTTGGCTTGTTTGTTGTCGGCCGGGTCCATCTGGCGGGCGGCGGAAGCATTGCTGAGCGGAGAATCTCACCTTCCTCTGCTGTGCTCCATCTACCCCTTGAGCCATCTCATGACACACTTTGCCACCGTGTTCGTACAGAGGGAAACCTATAAAGAATCCTGTATGTGTGGCAAAGAAAAAGAAAAAAAAAAAGAAAACTTTTTAAGAATTAAAATAAATAAAAGTCTACATGTGGTGCAGAGGTTAACTCCATTGATTTTTACGCACAGTTTTTACGCAGCAACATTGGGTCTCTCGCTAATGTGACCGACACACTCAGGGTAATTAAGTTATTTCCCTGCCCAAAGCGTGCCCGTCTTCTTTATTTAACACTGTGTACATCGGTGCAGATTACCGTGTGTGCCCGGTGCTGCCCACCCGCGGAGCTCATCAGCTCTCACCGGAGCGGGTGGAACTCAAGCCCCCGGCAGGCCGCCGAAGAATAGCGGTCGTTAAATATTCATCCTCCGTTCCCGGTGGCACACTTATCCTCCCTACGACCGACCCCTGCCGCTCTGAGCCCCGCCAGAGGAGCAGCAGTGGCGTGGAGATGAGTAAGTGATTAAGGTTAAAGACATTTTAAAAGACATTTATCTCGAATTGGCAGCTTCCCACTTTTTTTTATTTCTTTTTTTTTTTTTTGTCTTTTCCTTCCTCCATTTTTCGACCTCTTAAGAAGATGGAGAAACGTGACTACGGAGCTCCAGTTACGTGACGATTTTCCAAAGTGTGGCTGTGCTGGAGGAAAGGTGAGGTGGGGGGTGGAGTGTGGAGCCACACATGCAGGGCCACATCTGTCCATCTGACTGCATGCTTTGGTTTTGGTTAATCTACTTCTTCCCTGCAAGATAAATGACTCTCCTGCAGTTTGATTGCTCGGTGTATCACCTTGCCACTCATTATAGCACCATATCAAATTAGTGAGAAATCAACGCTGACTAGTTAAGCAAGGCCTGTGTGTGTGTGTGTGTGT